>NW_015542342.1:49778-61073 GCF_001515605.1 Sinocyclocheilus anshuiensis | reverse complement strand
ACAATAGAAAACAGTTATTTTAAATTGTAATAATATTTCACAATATTACTGTTTTTACAGTATTTGTGATCAAATAAATGCAGCCTTAATGAGCAGAAGAGTCTTCTTTCAGCTACTGACTACTGACCCCAAACTTTCGAACAGTAGTGTATATCTACGAGTCCATGAAAGCTAAATAAAAATAAAATGTAAAATGTGTTTGTTTCAGGAGCAGTTCCTAGTTCCAGATCACACAATCAAAGACATCAGCGGTGCTTCCTTCGCTGGCTTCTACTACATCTGTTTCCAGAAGTCTACAGCCACCATAGAGGGTTACTACTACCACAGAAGCTCTGAATGGTATAGAATTGAAAAAATTACTCATTAAATACAAAAAATTAATGTAAATACTCAATATATATAGATCATAGGGCTGGGCGATATAGCTAAAAAATGTATCAATGATATAATGTTTCATATCGTTCGGTATCGATAATTATTGACATTATAACCTTTTTTAAAACATTGAGCAATAGAATTTTTTTATTTATTTAACCACTGTATTTTTAAATTAATCCAAATTATTGAGACAACAAATATTTTTTTGTTTTAACAATCAAACACATGGAATAAAACCCCCACAAATTCTCGAGACACGTTTTCTAAAAGTTGAACCTCTTTTAACTTTACATGGCTTTCTATTCATGTTTTGTGTGATATGCGAGTGCAACTGTCTTAGTTGTACGTCTCAAAAATGCTCTGAATATGCGTTCTGTGTGAATGGCTTGGTTTCGGTTTTAACCCATTCAAGATCTTCTCCGCATTGAGCTTCTATATTTCTCTCATATTTTGAATGAATAACGCAGCAGCGTCTCGTGGGCTAGACTAACAAAACATTCAAATGCAACAACGTCACTTACATCATCACCGCATCTCATGCGCCACTGACGCACACCTAACATTGCAAATGTTTATTTTAAATTCGACTAATATTCATTCTTTATTCACAATCTCCTCATCACAGGCAGGCATTTCAGCATGTGTTTGTGTGTGCGTCACTCATAGCATGTGCCTATATCGTGCGCTATATCGAACATTTTTTCGTTATCGAAGAAGGCGTACCGTCGATAAATACCGATACCGTTTTATCGCCCAGGCCTAATAGCTCACCTCAAGAACCCAGTTTTAATCCTATTCTTATCAGGTATCAATCTTTGAAGCTCACACACGTCCCTGAACGCAGCGCACCCATCTACGAGTTCCGGTGACACTGAAGTCCTGGAGGTGAATCTACAGCGGACATGAGAGGAACGGTCTAATGATTACGCCCAGGACCCGGCTGTCCTCTCCCCTCAGTGAAAGGTACAGATGATGGAGAACTCTGTCAGGAGACCGTCTACACAAGCCAGTGGGATTCGGGGATTCGCAGCAGTGTTAACGTTTTGCTTTTCCTTTTTTAGTTTTTAACGCTTCTGTCCTCCGATCATCTTAGAAAACTATTTTTATCCTGAAGGTTCGGGGATTAAAACCACAGTTTTTCTTTGCCCTGGATGCATTTTGTTTTTTCGCCTTGTAATTTGATAAAACAGCATGGCCAATCTAGGAGTTTGTTTTAATTCATTTTTTAACCGTTGTCTACGACAGGACTGTGAGCGGGACGGCGTATGCAGACACTGGGATGTCTCTCGAAGGCGTATCAAAGATTCAGTGTGCGTTACGATGGATACATAGAGTTGCTATTGTCTGCGGCTAGCTTGGCCCTCAGACGGTGTTTTTTATTAACGTAAGGTGTATCATCAAACGTCTCAGATATAGCAGCTGGGTCCTTGGCTTCTACGTGTGATATATTTTTTATGATGAAATGAAACGGAGTCAGGTGTTTTGAAAAGAGGTATATATATATATATATATTAATCCATGGTGGTAAAGCTATTTGTAAAGCTGCTTTGGATGAAACATTTCTTTGGGATTTTGGGGAAAAAAAATCTGTGTAGTTTTACGCTCCTTGTTTTGCTATGCAACCTGAAAAAACTCAGCTTATAAGAATCTCAAGTATATGGAAGTCTGTTTCCACCACGCAATACGAACGTTAAGGTAGTTGTGACTTTTTTTGTATTACACAATTCCTAATTTATTTCTGGAAATTGTGAGCATATATCTTAGTTATTTTAGTTAACGTCTTGCAATTTTTTGCCCAAAATTCTGAGTTAACATCTCGCAGTTCTGACCTTTTTCCTTCAAATTTTGGAAGTTTATATCTCGCAGCTTTGACTTTTTTTCCTCAGAATTTCAAATGTATATCTCAGAATTCCAGAAAAAAAAAATCTAAATTTTTCTTGGAATTCCGCGTCTGTATCTCATCGTTCTGACTTTTTTTTTTTTTTCACCCCAGAATTTGGAATTAACATCTTAGAATTCTGACTTTTTTTTTTTACAATTCTGACTTTTTTCTTGCAATTCTGACATTTTTTCCTCAGAATTTCAAATGTATATCTCAGAATTCCAGAAAGAAAAAAATCTGAAATTTTTCATGGAATTCATGGAAACGGTATCTCACCGTTCTGACTTTTTTTCTTGGAATTCGGAGTTAGCATATATATATATATATATATATATATTATTATTTTTTTGTGTGTGTGCAATTCTGAGTATATCTGGCATTTCATTTTGTAATTCTGACTTTTTTCATCTGAATTTTCAATTTATATCTCAAAATTCTGACTTTTCTTTTCTCGGAATTCTAAATTAACATCTCACAATTTTGACTTTTTTTTTCTCTCTGAGAGAAATAGTCAAAATTGTGATCGATAAAGTCACAATTAACTGGTTTATTATTATTATTCTTATTCTGAGGTGGAAACAGGCTTCCATACGAGTCTCTTAGGTTTGAGAATAATCACTTCTCACTTGTTGAATCACTTGTTCACTTTAATATCGACAGCTCAGAGAGTATTGATTGGTATTCGGTGCGTCGGAATGCAAGGCCGCAGAAGCACAACCTGGCTTTCAGTCCTCGCTGAAGATGTCATGAAGAATAAGCAAGTGTTTTTATCGGAGGGCTCAGGAAGATTTTTTCAAAGCAGGTGGACAACACTGTTATTTTAAACTACCCATCAGTTTTTAATGGCCGTGATCTGATGCTACAAAACCCAGATGCGCCCATTTAAGCTTTAGTCAAACCCTTTGCCTTAAAAGTCAGAGATGTGTCTATAAACTACTTTTATAATCATCAGTTTAAGCTCTGTACAGACAGAAAGACTTCTAAGAATGTGACGTTTGAAATGAAAGATTGCTGTACCTCATCCACCGAAACCTCCTTTTTAATTGTAGACTAGCGAGTGTTTAACATCAGATCCACGCCACATTTCAACCTAGCTATGTTGAGATGTCCTAATGACATTTTGTGCATAGAAAATAAGAAAATTCTTTATTTTTGGCCCATCCCGTGGCCAAATCCCAGTAATAATGCACATTATGCCTAACACATGCCCAGTAATTGACATGTTTTGCAAAATGTGTAAATTTGACCTCTTTTCCTGTTTTGTTCAGTTCTTTTGTCCTTAAAACCAGAAACGTGGTGTTTATGAAGATGTTTGCCGCACCTAATAATCTGCTGCCTGAAGGTGCAGATGTATTTAAGGAAATGCTAAGCTAATGAAAGGCCACTGCACATGCTGTTACAGTACAGGAAGAGGGGATGTACATAATAGGGCTGATTTCATTCTCCACAATTATGAGGGATCTTTTTATTGGCACAAAAAGATAGGAAAATAAAGGAAATAAGAAAATGAAGTTGCTGTTGTTGTTTTGTGGGGTTCAGGACATGGATCGACTTTCTCAGGTTTGGAAGGAAAGTGATTTATTTGAGTTATAATAGATGTACCACTAGATGGCGTAGTACCATCTCTTTAATACATGGACTGTGAATTATTTCACACACCTGTACTTTTTAAACAGCCACATTATTGTCACATGACCTCATTATGTTACATGCTTATTTCAGCAAATGGTTATGACAGAAATACATGTTATGGTTATATTAACTTTCCAAAGTTCATTGATTCACGTTGGAAATGAAGGTCAAGTCGAGCACAATGCATTATGGGAGACAGTATTCCATGTGCTTTGTGGTCTGCCATGAACTACTCATACATAATTCTGGATGACTGGAATGTGCAATGCAATATTTAGAGTGGCGAAGCAATAAAGCATAAATGATTAACTCAAAGCGCAGGGGGAAAAAAATGTGACCCATATGCAAAGTCATAAAGGTAGGGTCTGATATTATATATGTGACCCTGGAGCACAAAACCAGTAATAAGGGTAAATTTTCTCGAAATTGAGATTTATGCATCATCTGAAAGCTGAATAAATAAGCTTTCCATTGATGTATGGTTTGTTAGGATCGGACAATATTTGGAAAATCTGGAATCTGAGGGTGCAAAAAAATCTAAATATTGAGAAAATCATCTTTAAAGTTGTCCAAATGAAGTTCTTAGCAATGCATATTACTAATCAAAAATTAAGTTTTGATATATTTACGGTAGGAAATTTACTAAATATCTTCATGGAACATGATCTTTACTTAATAACCTAATGATTTTTGGCATAAAAGAAAAATTTATAATTTTGACCCATACAATGTATTTTTTGCTATTGCTACAAATATACCCCAGCGACTTAACACTGCTTTTGTGCTGCAGGGTCACATATGTGCTCACCAAGGCTGTATTTATAGGAGCAAAAATGCAACAAAAAAAATCTAATATTGTGAAATATGATTGCAATTTAAAATAACTGTTTTGTTGTTGTTTTTTAAATAAATTTTAAAGTGTAATTTATTCCTGTGATTGTATTTTCAGCATCATTACGCCAGTCTTCAGTGTCCCATGATCTTCAGAAATCAGTCTAATATGCTGCTCAAGAAACGTTTCTGATTATTACCAATATTAAAAACTGTTGTGCTGCTTCATATTTGTGTGGACACCTTGATAAACGCACACCATTTAGCTATTTGAAACATAAACCTTTTGTAACAAATGTAAAAGTCTTTACTGTAAATTTAGTGCATACGTACATTTGAAGGAAGAGGAATTGATACCCGTCGTTAATTTTCTTTCACCATTTTCACAAGTGTTTTGGACTTTTGTCCTGATTGTTTATCATTCACACAAGCATTTCACTTTTATCACTATATTATGTCAATGTGGTTAACGGTAAGCCAACAGTAATACGACAACCAAATATTTCCCAGCACAATGCATGTTTCACAACATAGCCTACTTGATGTCAAAAATCAAATAACACTGACAGTTCTTATTGTTATTCTGTGAAAGCGAATCCATATGATTCACAACAGGAAATTATGGAGGCCAGTTTACTTTCCTTTCACAATGGCAGTCTTACAAAGGAAGAAATCAAGTTACAATAATGAATAGGTTACATGTTTGCGCATCATGCATTAGAAATGTGCTGTCAAAACGACTTCAAATGTCACTTTTTCAAAAGCTGTTCAAAGGAATAAAAGATCAAGCTTGGGGTGAAAACTCACACAGTTTGGAAACCCGAGATGCAAGAAAAATGTGCAGTGAATTCTATTCTTATATCTGCATTACAAGAAAATGCAAAAACGCCCATCTAAAAGTCACAAGGGTGTTTCTAGGAAAGTTGAGAAATACAGTAAAAGAGTATATTCAGCAAAGTTGGTCAAAGTAGTAAAACAGGAACGCTCCTAAAATAAAGGTTTTTTATTCACATATGCTTCCAGTGTGTTTGTCTGCTAAATTATTACTTATTTTATTATTGAGAATAGAAATGAGCTTGAGTTTGCCACACTTTAATTTTTTATTTTCTAGTTTGCTTTTCCGATTCAGTGATGAAGTCATTGTATGCTTTGTATTTATTATTTATGAATAAAAAAGGTTTGTTCCACTTTTCTTTTTTCTGTTATACGAATATATATATATATTGTACCTGTACAAAGACACACAACAAAAATGACTAGAACTTTCAAATTAAAATTGGAACAGAA
Source organism: Sinocyclocheilus anshuiensis (assembly GCF_001515605.1). Classification (NCBI taxonomy): domain Eukaryota; kingdom Metazoa; phylum Chordata; class Actinopteri; order Cypriniformes; family Cyprinidae; genus Sinocyclocheilus; species Sinocyclocheilus anshuiensis. Next base: position 55,063 of record NW_015542342.1, on the reverse strand, counting down.
AATACAAACATAAAATCCAATTCAAAATGTTACCAGAAACTATAATGGTATATCAATGATAACAGTGGTATAAAGTTGAGCTGTTTATACTTTATATATATATATATATATATATATATATATAATTTAGTATTTTAGTAGTTTTATTTAATCACCTTATTGGTTTAGTCATATAGAGAAATGCATGTTTCCATTGTTCAAGGCTTTGTATTCATTATTTTGAATTTCATATAATGCAATACGGTATATTTGACATTACATGTCCATAATCACTGTCTTTAAGTAATATTTGTAGTAACATGAACATTGTCAGACTCTGGGCCAGGTTTTGTGTGTGTCTTTGCTCCCTATGTGCTCCGTCTTCCAGTTTCTCTGTCTCGTGTTTTGAATTCATTGTTCCCAGGTGTTTCCTATGTTGATTGTCATTAGTTCCAGATGTCCCTTGTCTTCCCCTCATCAGTTCCTGTGTATTTAAAGTGTGTTCTAGTTCTTGTCCTTGGTCAGTCGTTGAACGTCATCCTGATGTGTCGAGTCCTGTGATCCCCAGCCTTTGTTAATAAAACCCTTTTGATTTATTCTACTCCGTGTCTCCTCGCTCCTTCGTTCCCGTGTTCCTCGTGTGTGTGCACCGTGACAAACATGCAGAAAATAATAATACTATCACATAATAATAGAAACCACTATTACAACCCGATCTCATGAAAGTCCGTATAAATAGTACGCCAAATAAAAACCCAAAACTGCGTGTCATATGCACGCCAACAAATTGCGTATCTTATGGACGCGAAAACTGCGTATTATATGCACGCCAAACACATGCGTATCAAATGCATGCGAAAACTGCGTATTATATGCACGCCAAACACATGCGCATATGCACGCGAAAACTGCGTATTATATGCACGCCAAACACATGCGCATCATATGCACGCGAAAACTGCGTATTATATGCACGCCAAAGTCCATTTTTGCATATCAATACCACGAGTTTTGGTTTTTATTTGTTTATTTATTTTATTTATACGCACTTCCATGAGATCGGGTTGTAACTCAAACAGATGTCAAATCTGCATCTGGTATTTGAATGACGGGGTTTTTCAGTGATTCAGTGCTGTTTAACACGTTCAGCAGTTAAAACGAGTTACAATAAACAAAGGTGTCCGCTTCAATTATAGGTTGGGTTGTTGGGCGCACACACATCTGAGAGGAAACCTTGCTTATATTTCCTTGAAGCTTCTTATAACTCGACGGGAATCTTTTCTCTCTCTCTTTTTTTAGGTTCTGTTTCCTGGAAGGTTTATAGACTACGTGCACATCATCCATTGAGTTATGAATATGTCAGCACTGTTTTATGACACATGCTTTAATGTGAAGGGCTGAGTAGGCTACTAACTCCTGTCTCTTCCAAGAATCCTAATTGTTGGTCCTTTACGGTCTCTACTCATAGGATGGTCTGGTTTTAGCATACACTAGTTCCATTTCCCGCTATGGCTGATTGCAACATAAGCATGTCAGTTAGAATTAGAATTAGAATGTTCGTTTTCCCAATGCACTTTCATCAGCACTCTTTTAAAGAAAGTGTTCCATTCTTCATCAATAATATCCAGTTGAAACATTACAACGTTGCTGCTGTTCGTTTCTCAAGTTTAGAGTTAGATTAATAAACGTGAGTCTACAGGGGATATTTCACCCAAAATGGAAATTCTGTCATCAGTTACTCACCATCAAGTTGCTCAATGAGCTTCTTTCTTCTGCTGAACACACAGATGTTTTGAAGAATGTTGGTAACCAAACAGTTGTTGCCATTGACTTCCATTGAATTTTTTCCACTCCATACTTTGGGGGAAAAAAAATGTTCTGCTGTGGTTCTTTGACTTAAGGGGAGATCTAGTTACAGGGGCTTATTTTCAAAAAGCAGTTTTTGTTTAGAAACATAGAAGAGCGCGAGGCACAAAGTAACACGTGGTTTGAATATTTCCACACACAAAATTTACAGTATTTATTAGTTACCATATCAACATTATATAGGAAAAAAAGTGCGCCGAAATTCAAAAATCTTTTGAAGATGTCGCTGAACATTTATTTTACCATAGTAAAATTAAATTTCTGGCTTAAGTACATTTTTCATAGTTTTTATTATTCATATAAAATGAGACAAATCTGCTATTATTTTAATCTCCAATCTGTTATTTATCAGCTCAGATCGTTTTTTAATGCTTTGATAACTAGCAGACGGCACGTTGTAACACTGCGTTACATTCTAGGACATTAGCGATGTAAGTTACACTATTTACTTTAATGAATTTTAACGTGAAACAGGTGAATAAAGACTGACAGACAATGTTTTATGTTTAGAAATTATTATTTCAAGACGTGTAAAGCATTTTTGCTCGTTTATGTGGGCCGTCCCAAGCATGGTTGCAACGGGTTCATTGTCAAACTCCAAACTCTTAAAAAACGGCATTATTTTATTTGAAGAATTTTTTTTATTTTTTATTTTAACAACAAAATATTTTTGTTTGTCTTGAATATTTTGTTTCATTCGATCAGATAAGATTTTAAGCTGTCATATATGGTCATGTTACAACGTGCCCCTCAGATGTTACAATGTAACCCACCTACGGGGCATGTTGTCACATGTCACTTCCATTTTTTTGAGGGTAAATAAAGAAAAACGCATACACTGCAATTATGAAACAAAGCTACATATTTGTACTAGACAAGTGTAAAAATGACTGTGGATAAAATCCCCATGTGGATTTACACACGGGGGGTATATATATATATTGCGGGGCATATTGTCACACATTAAGTGACTTATAATCACAACAGAACCTGCACTATTTATAAAACAACGACTGCTCGATGTGTGGCACTCACATAATATTCCATCCAGGCTTCTTCAAGGAATATTGGTGACATAACAGCGGACTCTCCGGTTTGTGTAATTGCACCGGTTCCCGCCTCTGGCTCGAGGCATGATAAATAAACAGAAGCGCATCAGACTCAGTCAGTCAGACACCAGACTCGTCTACTGCAGCTCAAGCTGGTCAGGATGGGCGAGCAAAGACACCCCGTCAAAATACAGCTTGTTGGAGTGATGCAGAAAGAAGTAGTTAAAGTAAGACACGTTTTATTTTACCATTTTACATTCGTTTGTTATAATTACATTTTAATATACATTTAATAATACATTATTTATGATGTTTTTACTACACATAACACGTTATTATAATTTATCAGCATTAGTATAATTGATTTATTATTATATATAAATACTATAATAAGTATACATAATGTAAAATTACAAACAGCTTAATTTAAAAGTATTACATACTGTAAAAAAAAATATATATATATGGTCAGATAACCTACATGTGCTTCATGTGGTAACAGTTCTTTATTCTTAAAAAAATTATACCAGAATATTAACACGAGTTTCTTAAACTTGATAACTACATTTTGAAGGGTCAGATCGGATAAGGAAACACTCTTGTGTGTACGGTGGTTCATTAACACTGGAACATACTTGAAGACTAATGTAAAGCGAGAGCTTTGATGTAATTAAAATGAAGTATTGAAATGTCTAATCCATTCTTCCCTTCAGTTGTACATGACCACTGTACTCTGGTCAGATCACAATGACATTACCGTGTACAGATCGCTTGAAGACTTCAAAACGCTCCACGCAAGTCCCTTTCTTCACTTAATTTAATCTCTATCTATCATCACCGATCTATCTATCATCGCCTATCTATCTATCTATCTATCTATCTATCTATCTATCTATCATCTATCTATCTATCATCGCCTATCTATCTATCTATCTATCTATCATCACCTATCTATCTATCATCACCTATCTATCTATCTATCTATCTATCTATCTATCTATCTATCAATCATCGCCTATCTATCCATCTATCTAATCATCGCCTATCTATCTATCTATATCTATCTATCATCGCCTATCTATCTATCTATCAATCATCACCTATCTATCTATCTATCTATCTATCTATCTATCTATCTATCTATCCATCTATCAATCATCGCCTATCTATCCATCTATCTATCTATCTATCCATCTATCTATCCATCTGTCTGTCTATCTATCCATCTATCAATCATCACCTATCTATCTATCTATCTATCTATCTATCTATCTATCTATCTATCCATCTATCAATCATCGCCTATCTATCTATCTATCTATCTATCTATCAATCATCGCCTATCTATCAATCATCGCCTATCTATCAATCATCGCCTATCTATATATCTATCTATCTATCCATCTGTCTGTCTATCAATCATCGCCTATCTATCTATCTATCAATCATCGCCTATCTATCTATCTATCAATCATCACCTATCTATCATCGCCTATCTATATATCTATCTATCAATCATCGCCTATCTATCAATCATCGCCTATCTATATATCTATCTATCTATCCATCTGTCTGTCTATCAATCATCGCCTATCTATCTATCAATCATCACCTATCTATCTATCTATCTATCAATCATCGCCTATCTATATATCTATCTATCTATCCATCTGTCTATCTATATCTATCTAATCATCGTCTATCTATCTATATATCTATCTATATCTATCTATCAATATCTATCTATCATCGCCTATCTATCTATCTATCTATCTATCTATCTATCTATATCTATCATCGCCTATCTATTATCTATCTATCTATTCTGTCGTTCTATCTGTCTATCTATCTATTCTGTCGTTCTATCTATCTGTTCTGTCGTTCTATCTATCTATCTATTCTGTCGTTCTATCTATCTATTCTATCTATCTATCTATCTATCTATCTATCTATCTATCTATCTATCTATCTATCTATCTATATCTATCATCGCCTATCTATCTATCTATCTATCTATCATCACCTATCTATCTATCATCGCCTATCTATCTATCTATCTATAATCGCCTATCTATCTATCTATCTATCTATCTATCATCTATCTATCATCGCCTATCTATCTATCATCGCCTATCTATCTATCTAGTCAAGTAGAATAATATCTACATGCTTATTACTGTAGAGACACCTCAAGAAGAAATTCCCTCCTTCAAACCCCTTTAGAAGGTCAGGAAGGATTATTCCCAAATTTAAAGGTAAATACTTTACCAGTTGTTCATTAGACAATGTGCAAATTCAAGAACAGCCCTCATAATGAAGTCATATATATTTAAAAAAAAATAATAATAATGTATTTGCAGCTGCAAGAGGGAAGAAGAGCATGCAGAAGTG
>NW_015542342.1:34681-49495 GCF_001515605.1 Sinocyclocheilus anshuiensis | reverse complement strand
CTATCTATCTATCTATCCATCTGTCTGTCTATCTATCTATCCGTCTGTCTATCTATATCTATCTAATCATCGCCTATCTATCTATATATCTATCTATCTATCTATCTATCAATCATCGCCTATCTATCAATCATCGCCTATCTATCTATCTATCCATCTGTCTGTCTATCTATCTATCCGTCTGTCTATCTATATCTATCTAATCATCGCCTATCTATCTATATATCTATCTATCTATCTATCTATCAATCATCGCCTATCTATCTATCTATCTATCCATCTGTCTGTCTATCTATCAATCATCGCCTATCTATCTATCTATCCATCTGTCTGTCTATCTATCTATCCGTCTGTCTATCTATATCTATCTAATCATCGCCTATCTATCTATATATCTATCTATCTATCTATCTATCAATCATCGCCTATCTATCTATCTATCTAATCATCGCCTATCTATCTATATATCTATCTATCTATCTATCTATCTATCTATCTATCAATCATCGCCTATCTATCTATCTATCTAATCATCGCCTATCTATCTATATATCTATCTATCTATCTATCTATCTATCTATCTATCAATCATCGCCTATCTATCTATCTATCTAATCATCGCCTATCTATCTATATATCTATCTATCTATCTATCTATCTATCTATCTATCAATCATCGCCTATCTATCTATCTATCTAATCATCGCCTATCTATCTATATATCTATCTATCTATCTATCTATCTATCTATCTATCAATCATCGCCTATCTATCTATCTATCTAATCATCGCCTATCTATCTATATATCTATCTATCTATCTATCTATCTATCTATCTATCAATCATCGCCTATCTATCTATCTATCTATCTATCAATCATCGCCTATCTATCAATCATCACCTATCTATCTATCTATCTATCATCGCCTATCTATCTATCTATCTATCATCACCTATCTATCATCGCCTATCTATCTATCTATCTATAATCGCCTATCTATCTATCTATCTATCTATCTATCTATCATCTATCTATCTATCATCGCCTATCTATCTATCATCGCCTATCTATCTATCTAGTCAAGTAGAATAATATCTACATGCTTATTACTGTAGAGACACCTCAAGAAGAAATTCCCTCCTTCAAACCCCTTTAGAAGGTCAGGAAGGATTATTCCCAAATTTAAAGGTAAATACTTTACCAGTTGTTCATTAGACAATGTGCAAATTCAAGAACAGCCCTCATAATGAAGTCATATATATTTAAAAAAAAATAATAATAATGTATTTGCAGCTGCAAGAGTGAAGAAGAGCATGCAGAAGTGGAGCCCCAGCAAGTCAGTGCTCAGACTGAAGGCTCTGGAAGAATACTGCAGTGAACTGCTGAAGAGTGATCCCCGTATCTGCCAGAGCTCAGAGCTCCTCCAGTTCCTGCTTCCCAAACCCCAGGACCTCGATTCGGACTTTGCAAAAAACAGGTAAGCGGATGCTGCAAAAACAAGCAGAGCGGAAAATAATAAACACATGCTAGAATTTTCAAAACAATACGAAGTCTCTGAAACGGAACCAAATTAAAGATTGTGTTTTGTCCGGCAGTATCGTGATCATGCCATCAGAGACCTCTCTGCGCAGCAGTAATGTCGGGATGAACAATGTTACTCAACCCTTTGTTGCTGAAACATACCGATGCATAGCTACTTACGAGACCAAGGACACCAAGAATCAACCCTTCAAGGTTGAGGTGGATGAGATTGTGGATGTGCTCATTAGGGACCGAAAAGGTGAGAACAACTCATTTGGCCTTTGAATTGTTTGCCAGACTACACAGAGTCTCTAAAAATGTAGTCTCTAACCTTGCTGTACTTGGTCTCATCAGGATGGTGGCTGGTGGAAAATGAAGCCAAATGTCTCGCTTGGTTTCCTGCTCCGTATCTACAGAGAGCTGAGATGGGTGATGATGGTCCTGATGTGATGGATGGCGGCAGTACGTACCGGTTTAGTGGTTTCTAATGTGTTCTGCCAGTATTTATTTGGAAATAAAACCGGTTCGGCTGCACTGTGAATGTTGCACATTCTTGTGTTCTGTATCAGCCTTCCTTTGGAAACCAATATGGAAATCAACCTAATTATGCTTATACCACTAACTTTGACAATGAATGAATTCTGGTCACTTTGTTGTCGCCAATCACTGTGAAGGCACAAATCAAAAGTACAGGGGTGTCAACATCCTGCAAAGTTCAGGCCCAACTTGTCTGGACGTTTCTAGTAATCCTGAAGACCTTGATTAGCTGGTCCAGGTGTGTTTGATTAGGATTGGAGCTGAACTCTGCAGGATAGCGACTCGAAACCAATGCTGTTTGATGTTAAGAATGCATTCATCTGTTCACCAAGTTGTTCTTAACATTTTGCATTCGTCAGGTGTTTTCTATGTTGCTGCCAAAAGTTACAAAGCCATGAACAGTGATGAACTCTCAGTCGAGATCGGGTCTGTGGTAGAGGTGCTACAGAAGTCTGACAACGGCTGGTGGATAGTGAGGTAAATAATCTCATTTACTGAGAAAAATGAGCTGATGAAATACACAGCAGTTATGTAACGGGCAGCAATGCTTATCCTGCTCAGTCTGGAAACAAACTTGGCACTCTGGTGGAAAATGAAGCCAAATGTCTCGCTTGGTTTCCTGCTCCGTATCTACAGAGAGCTGAGATGGGTGATGATGGTCCTGATGTGATGGATGGCGGCAGTACGTACCGGTTTAGTGGTTTCTAATGTGTTCTGCCAGTATTTATTTGGAAATAAAACCGGTTCGGCTGCACTGTGAATGTTGCACATTCTTGTGTTCTGTATCAGCCTTCCTTTGGAAACCAATATGGAAATCAACCTAATTATGCTTATACCACTAACTTTGACAATGAATGAATTCTGGTCACTTTGTTGTCGCCAATCACTGTGAAGGCACAAATCAAAAGTACAGGGGTGTCAACATCCTGCAAAGTTCAGGCCCAACTTGTCTGGACGTTTCTAGTAATCCTGAAGACCTTGATTAGCTGGTCCAGGTGTGTTTGATTAGGATTGGAGCTGAACTCTGCAGGATAGCGACTCGAAACCAATGCTGTTTGATGTTAAGAATGCATTCATCTGTTCACCAAGTTGTTCTTAACATTTTGCATTCGTCAGGTGTTTTCTATGTTGCTGCCAAAAGTTACAAAGCCATGAACAGTGATGAACTCTCAGTCGAGATCGGGTCTGTGGTAGAGGTGCTACAGAAGTCTGACAACGGCTGGTGGATAGTGAGGTAAATCATCTCGTTTACTGAGAAAAATGAGCTGATGAAGTACACAGCAGTTATGTAACGGGCAGCAATGCTTATCCTGCTCAGAGTCTGGAAACAAACTTGGCACTCGCGTTACATCCTCATTTTTGTGGACTAGTTTTACCAGTTTGCTTCGTCCTTGTTTACTTTCAATGAAACCAACTTACCCAATGATTTTACATAAGCTCTAATGCTAATCCTAGATCATTCCTCAAGGATTGAGAGCTGTCTTTGTCTATCCTTCAGGTACAATCGAAAGGCAGGATTTGTACCAGCTATGTACCTGCAACCGTACAGTAACCCACGGATTCACCTGATGCCCGCTAAGAGGGAGATGACCAGCTCCACTCTTGACTTGGCACAGCTTCATCGTCCTGGAGAAGATTTCCTGCAGGTCTCCGGCCGTGAGCTTAGCAGATCCCAGGACAACCTGGGACCTTCAGGAAGCACCTTGGACCCTAAAGACAAGCAGATGTCACGTTCAATGAGTGGGTTTCCGTCAATCCGAGTGGAGTTTGCCAAGAACGGTCCGCAAAGCAGTCTGAGCGACGACAGCAAAGCGTTCAGTGACCAAAGCAGCTTCTCCGGCAGCGATTCGCTAAATTGCTTGGATTCGGAAGAGCATTTACGCCAGAGTCGCACCCCTACGCCAGACTCTTCAGGCAGCCTGAGCCCTGAAAGTGCCGGAGAAGGCAAGATGATCGGCAGCAGTCTCAACAAGATGCCCTCCACCCCCAAGATACCACCCAGACCCCAAGCTCAGGAGATACTCAAACGCTGCACCACCGTCACACGCAAAAACCTGCAGAGAACCAATTAGGCCAATGTCTCACGCACTTTATGTTACATTACATGTTTGAGGAGAAAATCCAAGAGTCCATGTCCAGAGAAGCATTAGGTCTACTTACGTAGTAACTAGATGTGTACGTAGTATGTAACCACAGTGTAAGTACACATTGGTACATAGTATCTAGAGCTGTAATGTTTGTGTAACTACACACATGTAACAACCCACTGAATGGTATGTGTAAATACAAATGTGTAACAGGACATTGGTAACAACACTTTTTGGTAATGAAAGTACAAATGTGTAACAGGACTAACAGCACTTTTTGGTAAAGAAAGTGTTACACTTTATATTAGATTTACTATGTAATTACTCTGATGTTACACAGCAGCGGCCAGTAAAGTTAGGCTTTACATATAAATTGTGGCTGGTGTCCAGAATGTTACACTTTATATTAAGTGGACAGTTCCTGAGGAGTTACCATGTAAGTACACCAACTCGAGATCCAACTCCTCCCACTTTACATATCCCTAAACCTACCCATCTCCACCCCCCGGATCAAATGGTTCCAATTACTCTTATACATATTGTTGTTACAAAATGTAGTTTTATAATTCCTGTTACACGAGTACTTAGTGAAGTGAAAAAAAGTGTTGTTACCAATGTCCTATTACACATTTGTACTTACACAAACCATCCTGAGGGTTGTTACATGTGTGTAGTTACAGAAATATTACAGCTCTAGATACTATGTACCAATGTGTACTTACACTGTGGTTACATACTACATACACATCTAGTTACTATGCAAGTACACAGGTATTACGGCCACTTAATATAAAGTGGGACCAAGCATTATTGTCCACTGCGTAACACTTGCTTGATGCCAATGTGATTATTTGATGGACAAATTATGGAGCTTCAGGAGAGATTCTTGTGCGCATTTATTTTACTAGAACTAAGTTTAGATCTTATTCTCGGAACGGAATATTGCGCGTGTTACAAATGATTGATCTACATGTTTCTAAAGAAGCTGCTCTTATTCTAATAGACGAATGTAGATTTTCTTTTACTAAAGAAAAGATAATGATCGACACAGCCTAGAAATGTTTTTTAGAAATCGGATACAGAATATATATCTAAGATTTGTGTCTTTCCTAGTTTTCCCTCGCTTGAAGAAAAAAAAAATATTTTTCCAGAGTGGAAAATATTACTTGTGCCTTATATGCATTGTATATCCTGACATATTATACTGTGTACACTCTTCAGAGTTGATTTGGTGTATGTTTTTCCCATGATGATTGCCTGTAAATATAAAATAAAATATTTAACCCTAAAGACTGCCATTATTGGAGTGTTCATTTCTGCAAATGGATTGTTAAAGAGATCTTTTAATTTGTAGTGGCAATCTAATGTACAAGAAGCATATCTTATTAAGTGTAATGTATGCCAAAAAACACAGGTTAGGATCAGTTCTTTAAGGACCAATGTCCAAGTCAGAGGTCTCCAATCGTTGGCTCCAACTCAATCAATCCCACCTTAACCAGCTAATTATTCCTGTATCTCAAAGAGTAGAGTTTGACATTAGCAACACCAAGGTCATGGGTTCGATTCCCATGCACGAATGACTAAAAAACAGTTATGTGCCTTATATGCATTGTATATCCTGACATATTATACTGTGTACACTCTTCAGAGTTGATTTGGTGTATGTTTTTCCCATGATGATTGCCTGTAAATATAAAATAAAATATTTAACCCTAAAGACTGCCATTATTGGAGTGTTCATTTCTGCAAATGGATTGTTAAAGAGATCTTTTAATTTGTAGTGGCAATCTAATGTACAAGAAGCATATCTTATTAAGTGTAATGTATGCCAAAAAACACAGGTTAGGATCAGTTCTTTAAGGACCAATGTCCAAGTCAGAGGTCTCCAATCGTTGGCTCCAACTCAATCAATCCCACCTTAACCAGCTAATTATTCCTGTATCTCAAATAGTAGAGTTTGACATTAGCAACACCAAGGTCATGGGTTCGATTCCCACGCACGAATGACTAAAAAACAGTTAAAGTATTCAAATGCATTAATCTAAATGTGTTGAGATGTTGGAGAAGGGTTGGCAGTGAGATCAGCAGGAACGTAGCTCTCCAGGCTATTCCTGTTTTAAGTTTATTGCTAATGTTACTGTGGCTTAAACCAAAGGTGTCCAAGTCCTGCTCAAAAGGTTAAAGGTTCTTTACACGTAGTGACAGTTCTACTTAGAACTCTAGCATCCTGAAGAACCCTTTCATGCTGAAATGGTTCTTTGTGTTAAAGTTCTTAAATGTTTTTCAAACCTGTAACTGTCAAAGCAGCTCAGTACTGATTTTCTGGAGTTCAGTGATCCAACTACAGACTGTCAACACACTCTCAACAGGTAAATTACTTCATTCTTACATTTAAATACCAATTTAACTTTAAAATTGTAACTGGTTTCCAAACAAACATGTTGTTTTTGTTACATAGCTCTGTTTACGCTTAGGATACTTCTCTTCTCCACTAAGTAACATTGAATATATAAACCATATTGTTAGAATTTTTTAATTATTGCTTGGGTTTATGCATAAACATACCCAGTCAAAAAAAAATAAATAAAGCTATATCATGACTTTATATCACTTTTTTCTTTTAAGATTGTGAAGGGCTCACGTCATGTCCATTTTTTTTACTACTTTTGGCCTTCGTGAACAATTGTTTTTACATAAACAAATGGAAGAGACAAACTGTAACTCTAAACTCAAACTTTGTCGATTACCAGAGAAAACGAGAAAAAAAAATTAATAAAATAAAATAAAATTTTCACTAAACATAGAATGAGAACACTTTTTTTGTTGTTTAAAATGTACCATCATTCACTAAAATATATAGTATTTGATATGTAAAAAAGCCCAAATCATCCTTTTAGTGGTTTATTTTGAACATTTATTCCTATTAATGTTGTCCATTGACTTTCAAATAATTGCGAAATTACTATAAATACAATTTTTGCTTTTTAACCAAGAATCTTCCTCCAAGCTGAACATTATTTCAAACACATGAAGGAGAATAAAACGTATTCTTCTTCTCCAATAGATATGAACATGATATAATTTGAAGATTGACAAAAGAGCTACTTAACAAAACACTTAAGGTTATTTTGCAATTGGTGTGGAGATACAAACAGGAAACCCCTGTTAATTGTTGACGAATCAGAAAATTCTGAAAGGTCATAAGCAGTCCATGAATTCAACAAACAGTACTAAATGAAAGACTCGTGACTGACAGCTACAGCAGCCGATCACCTTATATTTGCTGTTTTGGAGGGGTCAGAATCCGTAGACTTGCTGGTCATTTCCATGACACTATCTTCATCTTCACTATCATCTACGACACTCTTCACACGGTTCGGTTTCACATGAGCGCTTTTAGATGTGCTGACGCTTTCATCTTCATCAAGGAGCTCCTCTGTTGTTTCTGAATCCTCCAGATCTTCCTCTTCATCTTCTTGTCGCTGCTGAGATACTGGATTGTCTGTCATCTCCACTGGTTGCTTGTCTATGATGAAGATGGATTGAGGGCTGGTGTCCATCTCATCATCATCATCATCATCATCCAAGTTCACACTAGAGAAAAACAGCAGACCAACAGGTGATGTACTGAACAAACTTTCAAACGAATGACAGGGGAACCACACATAAAAACGGCATTATATTATAAAATAAAAACAGTAAAAACATAAATATTCGACCCTGGAGCACAAAACCAGTCATAAGGGTCAATTTTTTGAGATTTATGCATCAGCTGAAATCTGAATAAATAAGCGTTCCATTGATGTGTGGTTTGTTAGGATCAGACAATATTTGGCCGAGATACAACTATCTGAAAATCTGGAATCTGAGGGTGCAAAAAAATCTAAATATTGAGAAAATCATCTTTAAAGTTGTCCAAATGAAGTTCTTAGCAATGCATATTACTAATCAAAAATTAAGTTTTGATATATTTACGGTAGGAAATCTACTAAATATCTTCATGGAACATGATCTTTACTTAATATCCTAATGATTTTTGGCATAAAAGAAAAATGTATAATTTTGACCCATACAATGTATTGTTGGCTATTGCTACAAATATACCCCAGTGACTTAAGACGTGCTCCAGGCTCACATATTGTGAAATATTATTACAATTTAAAGTTACTGTTTTCTATTTGAATATCTTGTAAAATGTAATTTATTCCTGTGATGCAAAGCTGAATTTTCAGCATCGTTACTCCAGTCTTCAGTGTCACAGGCTTTATATTTTTGTAGAAAGTTCAAAAGAACAGCATTTATTGAAACGGACAACTTTTTTAACATTATAAATGTCTTTACGGTCAGTTTTGAGCGATTTAATGCATCCTTACTGAATAAAAGTATTAATTTATACAATAAATAAATCTGACTGACCCAAAACTTTTGAACAGTAGTGTACATTTAAAACTTTGTGAACATCCACCATATTTGTTCTGTCATAAAACTCATTTTTTCACAATACCTGGGCGTTTCAACTGTATTGAGTTTCTGCTGATTTAGTGCATAAATCATATTGTTAACATATGTGGCCCTGGAGCACAAAAGCAGTCTTAAGTCGCTGGGGTATATTTGTAGCAATAGCCAAAAATACATTGTATGGGTCACAATTATACATTTCTCTTTTATGCCAAAAATCATTAGGATATTAAGTAAAGATCATGTTCCATGAAGATATTTTGTAAATTTCCTACAGTAAATATATCAAAACTTAATTTTTGATTAGTAATATGCATTGCTAAGAACTTAATTTGGACAACTTTAAAGATGATTTTCTCAATATTTAGATTTTTTTGCACCCTCAGATTCCAGATTTTCAAATAGCTGTATCTCGACCAAATATTGTCCAATCCTAACAAAACCACACACCAATGGAAAGCTTATTAATTCAGCTTTCAGATGATGTATAAATCTCAATTTCAAAAAATTGACCCTTATGACTGGTTTTGTGGTCCAGGGTCGCAAATTAGTGCTTTTCATTCAGATTCCAAACAGATGTTGCACGCTTTGATCAGTAGACTAGCGGAGTTCTAAAAGTGTTCAACTGAATCCGTATTTTAACTTCTTAATTTTCTACACAGGAAACTCGTATTTTTGCAAGCAGCTTCAAACAGCTTTACTGTTGTGTTTCAGGTAGCGATATGAAGACAGGCCACAGCAGTTGAACGGGTCACATAACTCATTTAATAACAATTCTTAACACACATACATCTCGTCTTTCCCTCTACTTCTTTTTCTCCCTTTCCTCTCTCCCCCACTCGTCCTATCTCCCTCTTGTGGTCTTAGTAAGCATAACATTGAATAACAGGACACCACATCTCCCCCGTTACGTGACAATTTCACTTAGTACCCATTACTCAAAACAGTTAATAACTTCAATAAGAACATACATGCATAAGCTTCCACCTTATAACAAAGTTCCTTTAAAGTAATTAAGGAACTGTAACTACGTCCCTTAAATTCTGACTCTCGGGAACATTTACTTCTACATTCAGGGATCCAACAGAATAACAGCATAGCAATGACTATATTGAATCTCCATATTCAATTTATGTACGTACATACATTCAGTAATCCAAACCACTGTATGCTTTTACTTGCTCACATAATCTTTCAGCCAAAATGGTGGTTTACGCTGTCTAACAGAATATCTTTCCAAGCCCTGATCAGTATTCAGAACATTTGCCTCTGAAACATCAGCAGCAGGCTGATCTGAAGTTGGCTTCCCAACCAGTGGGACCAAGGATAAGTGAGAAGAATGCCACAGTCGTCCATCCGCCAATCTGTACGTGCTTGGGCCTACTTGTTCCTTTATTTCCACAGGTTGTGTGAACTTTGAATGTCCTTTGGGAAAGCGTGTTGGTTTCCGAATACGGACTCTATTCCCCACCTGAAACATAGGCACCCGAGCCCCTCGTTTCGCATCAGAGTATTGCTTCATTCTATTCTGACGAATCGACACTCGCTGTCGAACTTCCCTGTCAGGTGTGTTCTTGGAATGATGTGTAAACACAGTGAGTTTGGTCCTCATTTTTCTACCGTACAACAGTTCAAATGGTGAAACACCAGTCATTACATGTGGGGCAGAACGATAGGTCTGCAAAAAGTCCAAGACAGCTTGTTTCCATGGTCGCTTCTGAAGAATGGCCATTTGCACACAGTCTTTAAGAACCTTATTGAATCTTTCCACAGCCCCATTAGCTGCAGGATGGTACACGGACGTCTTGATGTGTGTGATATTCCGTTCATCCAAGAAAGCAGTAAAGACTGAAGAGGTAAGTTGCGGTCCATTATCAGTTACCAGACATTCTGGGTTTCCATGTCTGCTGAAAACAGAATTCAGGAATCCAATGACTACAGATGTCGTAATGGAAGGCGTAAACGCCACCTCTGGCCATTTTGAGTAATAGTCTGTCAGAGTAATAGCGTATCTACAGTCATAAGCAGCTGTCTCAAAGGGTCCTACTATGTCCAAACCCAACTTCAACCATGGAGTGTCAGGGAGAGGCACTGGCTGTAATGGAGAAGCAGTAGTCTTTACAGTCCTGTCTGATTCTTGGCACAACGAACATGCTGCAATCTGAGTTTGAACCATAGCGTCCATTCCGGGAAACCAATACAGCTCGCGCAACCGCTGTTTGGTCCTTACTATGCCCTGATGATTCTCATGTGCTAAAGTGACCATGGTTCTGCGCAGCGTCACTGGAACCACCAAACGTGAACCCCGGAACACAAGATTGTTGGTCACACAAAGTTCATGTCTCATTTTGAAGTACGGTTGCAGTGGAGAACCCAGGGCTTTTGCTGAAGCTGGCCAACCCTTTTCAATCTACAGCTTTTCTCACAGAAAATGGCAGGCGTCGTAATTTCTGTCGTACTGGAACGACTGAATCTGACACTTTGACTTTATGCATAAACCCTACAGCACAGCCTACTGAGGGTGAGTCCACTTGAGTAGAAAGTTGTAACACAGGTTCTGGCATGATTTTATCTCCTTTAATGCACAGTTTTAGAGCTGATATGAGGTCCATGCCCATTAACGCGGTTCCTTTGTCCACCACATAGAAATTCACTGAACATTTGCGGCAGTCTTTTACTACTGTTGCATGCAGGCAGCCGATCACATTAATTGGAGTACGCGAGTAAGTGACTAAGCACGCTGCAGGTGGCTGTAGAGGTACTTCACCGAAGTAATCATCATACATGCTCTTAGGCAGAACCGAAACAGAGGCACCAGTATCAACGGTCAGTGAAACAGGCCTCTGACTTGCACCAGCTTCGACTTGAACAGTACATTGGAGTTTGGAACTTGCATCTTTATCTTGTAGTAACAGTAGCGTGTACTCAGGCATTAGCACTTCCTGCACTGTGTGAGTTTGTGTAGTTCTACAAACACGTGCAAAATGTCCTTTTTTCTTGCAATTTTTACAGGTTACCTTAGCTGCTGGACATTCTACTGCATTTGCGAGGTGTTTATCCGATCCGCAGCGAAAGCAGGTACGAGTGGCTGAAGTCACAGTCCGAGTCGTTGTGAAGGGAGCAGTCGAGCGCGCGCTAGCCATTCTATTTTTAGATCCCCCAGCGCTGCGTCCATGAACTTTTGCATGTCGTTGCATACTCACAGTCTGTACAGAAAAGTTCTGTGTATTCGTTATTGCTTTAGCATGTTCTCCAGCAGATTCAACTTGTGCAATTGTAACAGCATTGGCTAATGTTAATTTGTCCTGCAGCAAAAGTCTCTCTCGGATACGCGGATTAGTGACGTTTTCCACGAGCTGGTCACGAATCATATCGTCTGCATTTGTAAACTCACACGTGGATGAAAGTTCTCTCAGTGCAGCAACATACTGGATTATAGACTCACCAGCTTGTTGAATTCTTTTTCGGAATGTGTGTCGCTCCATAACCACGTTCAACTTGGGTGTAAAATGAGCATGTAAAGCAGTAATTGCAGCGGACATTGTATCGCCCGTGTCAGGTAACGTGTAGAATATTCTCTGCCCCTCTGTGCCCAGGCAGTGCAACAGTAGGGCTCTTTTCCTGGCTTCCGACCATTCCTGTCCTTGGACGTCGATCACTAGCAGTGATCATTTTGAAACATCCGTTCCCATGTCTTGAAGGGAATCGCGCGATCACCCGGAGCAGGTAAGAAGAAGTTAGGAAATGGTGCAGCCGATGCCATCTTTGCAGCAATCGTGGTCGCCTCGTCGCCA
This sequence comes from Sinocyclocheilus anshuiensis, assembly GCF_001515605.1. Taxonomy (NCBI): domain Eukaryota; kingdom Metazoa; phylum Chordata; class Actinopteri; order Cypriniformes; family Cyprinidae; genus Sinocyclocheilus; species Sinocyclocheilus anshuiensis. The sequence continues at coordinate 37,096 of NW_015542342.1, read as the reverse complement.
ATATGTTGTGTTTCAGGTAGCGATATGAAGACACGCCACAGCAGCTGAACGGGTCACATAACTCATTTAATAACATCGTGTAACACACATACATCTCGTCTCTCACTCTACTTCTTTTTCTCCCTTTCCTCTCTCCCCCACTCGTCCTATCTCCCTCTTGTGGTCTTAGTAAGCATAACATTGAATAACAGGACACCACATTTACTATCTTGCGCTCTCCAAAGCGAGCAAGCCAATGTCAACAATAGCCAGGGAAAATTTGGCAAGATGTTTAATAAGTGAAACTCAATAAGACGTTTACCGAGTGAATCTTTAATAGGTGAAAGAAATATTTAACATTTGTTAAAAGGAAATCTGGGTGCACTGTATTTATTTAAACCTACTTCCTGAAAGATTGTAATTAAGCGGTGACTCGTGTAATTCGACAGAACTGTAGACAGGTCAACCAAGGAAATATCTTTTCAAATAATTTAATTTTGTATGTGACATACTTTACTGTGGTGACATCTGTTTGGGTAAAAGCTTTATGTATTTAGATTTATACATCCAAGTCTGGGTGGGTTTTCTGACATTGTAAGATGTTTGCTAGATTGTTGATCATTCCTTTTTATAGCACAAATATAAAGGACTTGTTTCGCACCAAAGTTTAATATTCATAGTTAGAAGTTTGTTCAGATCATTAACCCTGAACAATAGAAATACTGATGCTTCCCTTAGCAAAAAACACTGTTTTAAAGGGGTCATATGATGTGATTTCAAGTTTTCCTTTACTGATGCTTCCCTTAGCAAAAAACACTGTTTTAAAGGGGTCATATGATGCGATTTCAAGTTTTCCTTTCTCTTTGGAGTGTTACAAGCTGATTGTGAATAGATAAGATCCCTAAAGTTGCAAAGACTAAAGTCTTAAACCCAAAGAGATATTCTATTTAAAAGTTAATGTCTACGTCACTGTGTGGGAAGATCTGCATAACACCGCCCAAATGTTCACGCAAAGAAAGAAGGCGTAACTTTTATTCTCGCTGTAGTATTGTTGCCGCCAATTCAGCCAATCACAACGCACTGGATAGCTGGCCAATCAGAGCACAGCTCGCTTTTCAGACCGATGAGCTTTGTAAAAATCGACGTGTTTCAGAAAGGCAGGGCATAGAGGAGAAACAATAATGTACAGTATGTGGAAAATAATGTGTTTTTTGAACTTTAAACCGCATAAACACATTGCATTACACCAAATACACAAAATAATGTTCTTTTTAGCAACGTCATATGACCCCTTTAATGAATACAATACTAGAAAGTTTTGTGAAAACTTTACCTGTCGATACCACCTGTAATACGCATCTTCTGCCACATATAATCGAGAAACATTGAGGCCTGCAGAAGGCGGCCAATCCGCTGCATGTGTCTCTCTGCAGGAAGTAAGAAACAATCACATTTGTTACGCTAGATTTCAATGCAATAGCCAGAAATACTGGTCTCTTGTGTTTATCATGGGTGAACTTAATTGTAATAAAAATAACACCCCACCTGTGTAGGGTATGAGGGCCTCGAGATGAGTACGAGTGGCCTGATACTGCAGGATTTCCTCCGGGCTCAGGTGTGTGAGCAGCACCTGCAGCACGGCCTGGGCATCCAGACAGCTGCGTGAATTAGTGTTCCACACCACACAGTATCGCAGCAGCGACTCTGAACACGACACACGCCACAGTCACACAATCAGGCAACGCAGACAACAGCCTGGTGCACCAACACATGACGTCTACCTTTCTGATCCTGACGGAGTTTCAGGAGCGTCTTTTCTAGCTCCTGTATCCCATCCTCCTGCTGGCGAATTTCTGTTGAGGATTAAAGAAAAGGAACATATGTGAGCACAAAAGCAGTGTTAAGTCGCTGGGGTATATTTGTAGCAATAGCCAACAATACATTGTATGGGTCAAAATGATAGATTTTTCTTTTATGTCAAAAATCATTAGGATATTAAGTAAAGATCATGTTCCATGGAGATATTTTGTAAATTTCCTACTGTAAATATATCAAAACTTAATTTTTGATTAGTAATATGCATTGCTAAGAACTTCATTTGGACAACTTTAAAGATGATTTTCTCAATATTTAGATTTTTTTTGCACCCTCAGATTCCAGATTTTCAAATAGTTGTATCTCGGACAAATATTGTCCTAAATATATTTATATATATATATACATACAGTGCTTAGACCACAGCTGCCCTAAACTATTGGTGAATACCAAAATAATTTTTTATGTTTTGGTTATTCCACACCAGCATGTGTAAGCTCTTTCGTCACTGTATTTCTAATGCTGAAATATAATTATTGTTGGGATTTAATGGATTTAAAGATAGACTGCACAAAAGTTTCATCAAAAGCAAACTATTTGGAAGTCAATAACTGTGGAAAA
>NW_015542342.1:21118-34651 GCF_001515605.1 Sinocyclocheilus anshuiensis | reverse complement strand
AATATTTAGATTTTTTTTGCACCCTCAGATTCCAGATTTTCAAATAGTTGTATCTCGGACAAATATTGTCCTAAATATGATACTTCTGAAGAAAAAAAATATAATTTTCATCAATGGACACAAAATGTACCCTAAATTATAGGATGAACCATATATAAATCATTCATGTTATTTCTATCCCATTTATTTTGTATACAATTGTGGTCAAAAGTTTATATACATCTTGCAGAATCCGCAAAATGTTAATTATTTTAGCAAAATAAGAGATCATACAAAATGCATGTTACTTTTTATTTAGTACTGTCCGGAATAATATATTTTACAACTACATATACACATATACGTATATATATATATATATATACATACAGTGCTTAGACCACAGCTGCCCTAAACTATTGGTGAATACCAAAATAATTTTTTATGTTTTGGTTATTCCACACCAGCATGTGTAAGCTCTTTCGTCACTGTATTTCTAATGCTGAAATATAATTATTGTTGGGATTTAATGGATTTAAAGATAGACTGCACAAAAGTTTCATCAAAAGCAAACTATTTGGAAGTCAATAACAACAGAGACTGTGGAAAAGTACATAAAACAATGCCAGCAAGAACGCAAGCTGTTATCAAGGCCAAAGCAGGCACACAATAAAAATAAAATATATAATTTTCTTTGGTTATTAGGTGTGAATACAGACTATTTAGTTGTTTCAGTTTGTTATTTGCCTAATAAATAACAAAAAAAGTTTTAGTTTTAAACAAGTTTTTGACAGATTCCTAAATATTTGTTTTGTATTTATTATGACAGGTGGTTTAATAAATTTGTTAAGCATTGTATATATATATATATGTGTGTGTGTGTGTGTGTGTGTGCGCATGTGTGTGTGTGTGTGTGTGTCTGAGATTGTGTGAGAGATTGTGTTTGTGTGTGTGAGATTGTGTGTGTTTGTGTGTGTGTGTGTGTGTGCGCGTGTGTGTGTGTGCGCGTTTGTTTGTGTGTGCGTGTGTTTGTGTGTGCGTGTGTGTGAGTGTGTTTGTGTGTGCGAGATTGTATGAGTGTGTGTGTGTGTGTGTGTGTGTTTGTGTGTGTGTGTGTGTGAGAGATTATATGAGTGTGTGTGTGTGTTTGTGTGAGTGTTTGTGTGAGTGTGTTTGGATAATATATGAAAGTATTTAGAGCAAAAACAAGATTTTTTTTCTTTTAGATTTGGCATTTTTGAGGTTTGACCAGTTCAGCTAAAGAGCAACGCTGGAATTTCTGAAGGAGTGCTGTTGAAAACACCTGTCATACTCTGTTTACACACTGTGGCTGTGGATAAAAGAACCTCATTCAAATACAAGACAATGAGAAATAATTCACCAAACGTCGTCTTTCACAATCATAAGCCATCATCGAAAATTAGCTAGAGTTTGGAGTGATGACATTCAAGAACTAAAGCTCATTCACTTTTTCCAAGAAAAAAAAAATAATCCTGTCACAAAAACAAAAAACAGGACAATTAAACAGAAGTGGAGGAGATTCTCAGATTTCAGGTGAATAAACATCATGGAGTATTATAATGTGGCTCTACCTGATTTTATATTGAACAAATCAAAGTGGCCATTTAAAATAAATGCGGTTGTTAAGTAGAGCAGGCATGTTGACTCAATGCAGAGAAATGAAAGAGAAAGTACCTCTGATGACTCGTAATGCAGTGTGCGGCTGATTCAGAGAGATAGCGACTCCCAGAGCCTTCACATACTTCTTCTCATGAAGTAAATCTGACAGTTCCTGCTGCCTGTGAATACGCCACAGCATCCATAAACGCTCAAACTACATGTTTCTGACGTTTTATTTGGGAATGACAGACAATACTTTCAAAAATGATGATATAAAAGGGAAGGTTCACCCAAAATGCGAAAATCCAGGCATCATTTAAAAACATAAAACTTTCAACCTTCAAAACACAAAGACATTTTGAATAAAACATGAGTGATTTCTGTCCCTGCACTGAAGGTTTTGAAGCTTCAAAGAGTTTATAAAGACATAATAAATGTAATTGTATGTACAGTTGTGTTTCTATTTACCATATTTGATGAGCTCTATGTATTCGTGTTGATGTGAATACAAGCCTAAATTAAATCTGTTCATCATATAAAGTGAATGTGTCTTCATGAGACACACTTGAGATTAAACCGCTCAAATCATGTGGATTTCTTTTACGATGTCTTTATGATTGTGTGAAAGTTTTGACTTGAACTTTGACTTTTAATGGACAGAAATCTCTCAGGTTTCATGAAATATATCTTCATGACGGTGACTAGATGAAGACAGCATTTTCATTTTTGGGTGAATTATCCCTTTAATATTGGAAAATGACACTAATCATTAATATGACCATAACGAGTCCAGAATGTTCATGTTTAAGCTATGATGTATTAAGACCAGGATCAGGTAAAAGTAAACTGCTTTAACGGTTCAGGAAACGTTGTTTCAACATCAGGATTCAGTTGTCAAAGAGACGAGTTTGCTTAGCTTGGCAAAATGTTTTGGCATCCAGCCTTGTCAGTCTTCAATCACATGTCTATACGGCTGACTGCATTCGTTTGTTACTAATTGCAATGCGGGCGGTGACTTACTTAAGGACTTGGTCTTCTTGTTTGGCCTGCTCCTCTGCCAGCTCCACTTCAGTCACGTCCTTACATGAAGAGAAAGACAATGAGAAATACAAACAAACTAATGCACTGAAACTGTATAGCATGTATAGACAACGGGGAAAAAAAACACAGCAACCATAACCAATGAACAGAAATGTTTTTTTGCTAGAGTGAAAATTATTATTTGTGCACCAAAGAAAGCTATTTATTCCATTTTGGGAGCATGATACTATAGCTCAGCATCCGGTTTCATATAGTAGTGAAAATAGCTTGATAATTAGTAGGCAGTGTGCGCATACCTTTGGTGTGTTATCTAAGAATCGTGTGTTAAATGATCATTTTTCAGTTGTGAAATTACATTCATTTGTTCTATATGCAACTATAAAAGAAGAAGCGTTGCGTTACACAGACCGGAGATGTGACCATTGATATCCATTATATTACATGCCCAATCAAAAACCGATGGATGAATCAAGTTCTATTATATTGTAGGAATCTTGCTCAGTACTTTGCTTCACGGAGAAAACAGTTGTGCAGCTTAATATTTTTTAACAGTGACATTTTTCCAGGATTCTTTGATTAATAGAATGTAAAAAAAATATATATATTTTGTAACATTATAACTTTGACCAATTTAGTGCATCCTTGCGGAATAGAAGTATTAATTTCTTTACCAAAAAAAAAAATAATAAATAAATAAAAAAAGTGTGACCCCCAAATTCTGAACGGCAATGTATGAATAACTTAAGTTGCTTTAAAAAAGCAGTACGTAAGAATCCAGAAATAAGGAAGTGGAACATATTCATCATAATGAAGTAAAAAAAAAACAATGCCGCTTTTCTCTTGGTAATGGAAGCATTAATGATTGCAGCATTGTTCCACTTCACATTCCCGTGTTTAACAGTGCTCTAGCACATCTGAGTCTGAGCTGAAACTGACTGCATAGGAATGCTGTGAGCGCGCTCAGGACAGTTGGACATCGCGGTGGATCAGAGGTAAAAAATGATATAAATACTGTTCAGTTTCTTGCACAGACCGATCGTTTTGTGTGTTAAGACCTCAGTGTATCGCCACGAGCCGCAGGGTTTAATTTGGTTTTGTCTGTGTATGTTTTTTTTACTCTCGAAGCCGTGGAGCCCATTGCCATGCATTATAAGACTGACAGACTGCAACGGTTTGAGTTAAACATCTTCGTTTGTGTTCTACTGAAGAAACAAAGTCACCTACATCTTGGATGCCCTGGGGGTAAGCAGATAAACATCACATTTTCATTTTTGGGTGAACTATCCCTTTAAAGCTGTAAGTACACAGTCCTATACCTTTTTGTCTGAATTTAATTTTTTTTGCTTTAAATCAAAGTTAGTGATCATATGATTCACCTCTTAGCTGGTTGGCTTGGTTCATGTCTTGTACCTCTTTTTTAATCTTTTTTAAATCCTCATGGGAAAAAAGAATGGGAAATATAATCTCTTGAAATCACATATCAAACTTACCTGAACAGCTCTTTAAACATGTACGTGTAACTCACCTTGAGGCAGCTGAAGTCTTGAATGATCCAGATTTTGATGGAGCCGTCCGCCGAGGCCTTGGCCAAGACCTGGTCCACAGGCGAGAACTGAACACACCAAACACCTCGACTGTGACCTCTGAAGACACCTAACAGACTCATATCTGCCAGCGACCAGAGTTTAGCCGAGCGGTCCTGAGAGCCAGAGGCCAGCAGCTTGTCATTGGGAAAGATGGTCATGCTGTTCACATCCTTCAGGAACATATGAGGAAGAGACAGGACAACAGAAGAGAAGATGATGGAAAATAAAGTGACAAACTGGGGAGTAATGGGTTAAAAGTAGCAACACTACTAACTTAGATTCATTGTTCAGAATTGTGACAGCACCAAACAAAGTCTGAGGGGGGGGGTTAATTGGATGATTCGATTATATACACTATCATTTAAAAGTCTGAAATAAGTAAATATATATGTTAATAAGGATTTCTATTTCAATTAAATGCTGCTTTATTGGGGAAATCAGCATATCAGAATGATTTCTGAAGGATCATGTGATATTGAAAACTGGAGTAATGATGCTGAAATTTCATTCATAAATAACACTTTAAAATATATCACAACAGTAAACAGTTATTTTAAATAGCAATAATATTTCACAATAAAACAGTAGTTTTACTGCATTTTTGAATAAATAACTGCAGCCTTGCTGAGCATAAGAGACTTCGTTCAAATGCATTGAGCAAATCTTACCAACCCCAAACTTTCGAATGGTAGTATACAGTTTTGTAGTACAGGTATACAATTAATTAAAATGTATGTGCAGAATACTGTACTTTGTAGATTACATTTATTAAAATAATAGCATTTATTACAAACAGTTCACAAAATAATATAATAAGTAAATGCTGCTGTTAATTGCTACGTTTCCCATTTTTTGTATTGTTGGTATTTAGTGTATAGTTCAAAAACACCTAATTGAGATCTTTTTTTTTGTTGTGTCTGATAAATACAACTCTAATGAAAATACCTATATATTATAATATATATATTTAAGAAGCTTAACATCCTAACATCCTTCACAACACCGGAGGAAGACAAACTCAAGAGCATGGTTTCAGCTGTCAACATTTTTGTAACATTTTCTGACAGTTTCGTTGAACACATTTCCTGAACGAGAAAGAACGTGACCGGGGCAGTCGTGCCGTCATCAAGACCGGTTCACATCCCACATCAGGAAGAGGGTTAGGCAGATCCCACACCTTAATAGTACAGTCCTGACTGCCCGACACCAGGAAGGCTTTCTTTAACCTGCATACAGCGACAGGGTTATTATGATTAACTAAAACTAAAAACATTTTTAAAAAATGTATTGCTTGAGATACGTATTTAATATGTATTAACTACAAACAGTTCAGTAAATAATACAATTTACAAGCTACAAGTTTCCCATTTTTATTCGAGGCATTATTAGTGTACATTTTGTATATTTGTGATATTCAAAGTAAATAATTATGTAAATAAATCAGTTCAAAAACATCTAATTGAGATCAAAGTTAAAGTCAAACTGAAATGTTAACTGAACAAAAAAAAACTTTTTTCAGCTAGATGCCAATTTCTCATTTTTAACTTTATGCCCTAAAAACTAAAACTGAAATAAAAATTAATAAAAACTGTATAGACATATTTAAAAAAAACAAAAAATACAAAAACAAACTTTAAATTTAAAATGTAAATATATAAAAGGATCCTATAAAAGGTTCTCAGTGCTACATTAACACTGGCACAGAAACAGGCGTACTTATTTGAACAGCTTTTAAGTTCACATAATATAAAGTGACAAATATGTTAAGAAACATTACAAATTAGTATACCGTTATAAAATCAATAGTTCTGGTTCTTTAAAAATCTGATAAGATAGGCCACGTTCAAAGGTTTTGTAAAAAAAAGCCAGTAAGTGCTGCATAGCTTGGCAACTGAAAAAAGTTCATGAACTATATTAGAATAGGTTATTATGATCAGGCCTGTCGCAATCATTGATCTAAATGTGACAGACTGTGTTATCAGTCCTACAGTATGATCACACACTGCAGGTGTTTCTGAACGTGTCTTAGCTTATATTGCTTATCTAACGGATCTATCTTGCTGGATCTGTCCTCTGCTTTTGACATGGTTAACCACCAGATCCTCCTGTCAACCCTATTGGCAAAGGGCATCTCAGAAACCACACTCCAGTGGTTTGAGTCTTACCTCTAAGCAGTGGTGTAGTGGTGCCTGGAGAAGTGGGTATACTCTTAATTTATGTCCCCATTGTTTTAAGCGGCCAAGCAAAGGATGAACAGCCTGTGCTATAAACAGTGACGTAAGACTATAGTCTTGCATATTTCGTTCACCCCAAAATGGGCCAGTAGTATTTGCACATTTTCACTTACTGTAACTTCTGCTACTTGACTTCACGGAGTAAGGATCATTATGAAATTAATATTAGCCACAAAAGAGGTGCATATTTTGCAATAAATAATTTAAATGTAAAAATTACATAGACTGCAACAATTAACATTTTGTCAGAACCTCTAGTAGACAAGCTATTTTATTTAGTTATCTGTAGGAGGATCATGATCTCTATTTGATACCAAAGAAAATTGTAAAAAAATTGTGATCAATTTATCCAGAATTGTGCAGCCTACTCCTATGTTTGACTGACAGTTTCTTCCATGGCATACAGTGACGGGCAAATAGTAACCCCCTACTTTCCCCATACCTTTTTACAATGTATCTATATAGCCTACTATATAGTGCACAAAAAAAAATAACAAAAATAATAAAAAATAAAATAGTTTAGAGCATTTTTAATACAATTGACATCTGACCTCCATCTAAACACACATATCCGATTCTCCACGGAACTCCCAATGCGAGGACGACACGTTTGCTCAAAGATTTTTAATGGCGTTTTAATGCCGGCGTGCTGTATGCGCTCGCATTTTATTGAGATGGAAACTTTTTAGAAATTGCACATTCAGGAGCTGGTTTTCAACCCCCGCCCCGTGAATTTTGAAAATACAACAGCTAAAAGCTACATATATTTCTCAGCAATGAGGTGATAACTTAGCAGTTTTTGTAATTAAACCGACGAGCTTGTTTGCAATGCTTCACAATCCCTCGCTCGCACGTGGGTGCATGCGTTCGTTCGTTCGTTCGTTCGTTGATTGCAAAAACTTGCTTCTTTTCATTTTTAAGGTATTGTTTTCATTATAGTGTACAGATTCAAATTAGGAGTCAATAATTAAATAATATTTTATCACTCTGCGCGCCTCCCTGACATGCACTCAAGCCCCAGACCGACTCCGCTTGCATTCACGTGATTTGTCGAGATGAGAGGCGGGCGCAATCATCAATCAAATTCAAAGGGAAGCCGGCGCATTCTGACCGCATCACTGTCTTTACTGGGTATGTTTAGGGAATATTTGCATTTATTCACATGCGATTTGATTAGCTAGTCATGGTGGACTGTCATGATTTTGGCTAATGCAGGGCACTACTGAATGATGCGCATCAGAGGGGATTTAGAAGTGGGTATACGCAAAGCCGACTGATAAAGAAGTGGGTATACGCCGTACACCTGCGTATACCCTCCACTACACCACTGCCTGTTCCCTCCTGGTGGAATGACCTGCCCAACTCAATCCCAGCAGCTGAGTCCTTAACCATCTTCAAGAAACGCCTAAAACACATCTCTTCCATCTTTTTTGACCCTCTAACTCTAGCTCTCTCTATTCTAATTCTATTCTTTAAAAAAACAAAAAAAACTTGCCCCTTTTAGACTTGCACTCTATTTATTTACTAACTGCTTGTTTTCTTTAAAAAAAAAAAAAACTAACACTTGCTTCTCTAATCGTTTTGCATTCTATCTATTTGTTTTCTTTTTATTTATTATACAATTATAATTCTGACTTTCTGACTTCTGATTAACAAAAGCAAAAAAGGTCTCTAACACTAGCTTGCTCTATTCTATCTGTTTTCTTTTTATTTATTATATGATTTAAAAAAAACCTTGCTATGTGTACTACGTTAAGCTAACTGAGACTTGTTATAGCACTTGCATATCATTGCTTTTTGTTGATTTTGATTGCTTCCATTGTCCTCAATTGTAAGTCGCTTTGGATAAAAGCTTCTGCTAAATGACTAAATGTAAATCTAACGGAGATCAGACCTGGAGCAGGCGACAGAGCCCACGGCATTGGAGTGTCTGCTGCCCTGAGCCACGCAGTGCACGTGGCCGCTCTTCAGATCCATTTTCCACAGCCTCAAGGAGTTGTCCTGTGCAAAAGGTTACATAAACGTCATCTTTCCAAGTGTGGGCAAAGCTGTACATTCAGAATCTGATGTTTTGAATGGCGTGCCAAGCCAGTGAAAGGCTACTGGTGCAGCGTAAAAGAATCACCTTTGCACAGCTTGCAAACATGGAGCCTTTGCGGAAGACATCAATAGATAAGACGGTATCTGCAGACAGATTGTCAGATGATTTAAAGATTACTGTGCACTGACGGTGTCAACAATGTAGACTGATGACTGAAGCAGAATGCAGTCAGTCCGACATTCCCTTTTTAAAGTTTAAAGCCAGCTGTTTTTACACTTAATGAACTAAGAGAGAAAATGAATGCGTTTCACAACCCTGGGATGTCAGGCTGCAACTAACAATGGTTCTTTCATTAAAACAAAACAATAAAAGCACACAGACCTGTCAAAACAACCTGACACACATCAACCTGTCCACTGTCACTATGCTTATGAAGAATACTATTTATATTACTTTCTGCCTGATGATGACTACCTCAAAACAATGTGCAAACTGGAGGGAAGACAAACAAACAAACAATAGCTTAGCTGCATTTTTTAATACAATTCTCATTATATTTATTGAATTTTAATTTGTTTTAGTAACTTTATGTTATGTACTTTTGTATTTTTCGAAATATAGATTTTTAGTTCTGTTATAGTTTTAGTATTATAGTATTTACAATTATTTTAGATAGTTGCTGAGGCAACACTTCTAATTTTCGTTTTTGTAATCTTAAGTTTTTCATCTAATATTTCCATTTCATTTCATTTTTATTTCAATTGCAGAAAACTATTTTCAATAGTTTTAACTGACAACAACGACATCGACAACATTGCTTCCTTTTAAACCTGGTCGAAGAACACATATTTGATCTAAATGAATATTTTAATCTAATCTGTTGTGCAGTCTTTGTCTCGCTCAGTCAAAGCTTTGGCGTTCGCATGAATTTAATTTACAGATATGAATCTAATGATAACTTCCGCTGTGGAAAACACCACAAGCAAGTGCATTACCAGCACACACACACACTCTCTCTCTCTCTCTCTCACACACACACACACACTCTCACACTCACACGCACTCTCTCTCGCACACACACACACACACTCTCACACTCACACGCACTCTCTCTCGCACACACACACACACACTCTCACACTCACACGCACTCTCTCTCGCACACACACACACACACTCTCACACTCACACGCACTCTCTCTCGCACACACACACACACACTCTCACACTCACACGCACTCTCTCTCGCACACACACACACACACTCTCACACTCACACGCACTCTCTCTCGCACACACACACACACACTCTCACACTCACACGCACTCTCTCTCGCACACACACACACACACTCTCACACTCACACGCACTCTCTCTCGCACACACACACACACACTCTCACACTCACACGCACTCTCTCTCGCACACACACACACACACTCTCACACTCACACGCACTCTCTCTCGCACACACACACACACACTCTCACACTCACACGCACTCTCTCTCGCACACACACACACACACTCTCACACTCACACGCACTCTCTCTCGCACACACACACACACACTCTCACACTCACACGCACTCTCTCTCGCACACACACACACACACTCTCACACTCACACGCACTCTCTCTCGCACACACACACACACACTCTCACACTCACACGCACTCTCTCTCGCACACACACACACACACTCTCACACTCACACGCACTCTCTCTCGCACACACACACACACACTCTCACACTCACACGCACTCTCTCTCGCACACACACACACACACTCTCACACTCACACGCACTCTCTCTCGCACACACACACACACACTCTCACACTCACACGCACTCTCTCTCGCACACACACACACACACTCTCACACTCACACGCACTCTCTCTCGCACACACACACACACACTCTCACACTCACACGCACTCTCTCTCGCACACACACACACACACTCTCACACTCACACGCACTCTCTCTCGCACACACACACACACACTCTCACACTCACACGCACTCTCTCTCGCACACACACACACACACTCTCACACTCACACGCACTCTCTCTCGCACACACACACACACACTCTCACACTCACACGCACTCTCTCTCGCACACACACACACACACTCTCACACTCACACGCACTCTCTCTCGCACACACACACACACACTCTCACACTCACACGCACTCTCTCTCACACGCACACACACACACACTCTCACACTCACACGCACTCTCTCTCACACGCACACACACACACTCTCACACTCACACGCTCTCTCTCACACGCACACACACACACACACACACACTCACACGCATTCTCTCTCTCACACGCACTCTCTCACACATGCACACACACACACACCCACACACACTCTCACACACACCCACACACACACCCACACCCACACACACTCTCACACACACCCACACACACACACACGCACACTCACACACCTCAACCTGCCCAGACAAAACTCTATACTAGTCATCTTTTTTGTTTCAATCAAGCGTTATTTATTTTAAATACTAATTTTCATTACTTTAAATTACTTATTTTCTATCTTAAATGTTAAGGTTTTAGTAAAGTTTTATTAGTTGTTGCTCTTTAAAAATTTCTATACAGTAATTATTCATTTTTGTGTGAGTGTGTGTGTGCTGGTATAGAGCACAGTTTTAGTTATTTTAGCACATCAAGTTAAAACTAAATGAACATGAGAAATGTTGCCTTGGCATCTGGTGAAATGAAATAAGCTTCAATTAATGTTTATTTTATTTCAAGAAGCAATTTTTCATGGATTTAGTTTTAGTTAATTGTAATGACCCTGGCTCTGTTTTAGTTTTGGTTAGCTTGAGTCGCGTGTTTTCTACTGATCTTTGACCATTGCTCAAATGTGTTTTTTGCATAGAAATGTGTTTTCATTACAGCCAAATTAAATCACTGATATGGGTTCTTGTGCAAAAAAAACGATTTTCTTCATTTGTTTTTATTGATTAATCCTTGCAGGTCTAACAGTGGGGTCATGAGATAGCAAGCTTAAAGTGTTTGTTGCTTAAAAGGAACGGTTTTGAATTAAAACACACAGTATATACTGCCCTCTAGTGGCTCACTCACCTGTGTGTCCATAGAGAATCTGACAGCTGTTAGTGGCCAACTCAAACACCTTCAGCTGAGAGCTGTTAGTGGCCACGACTATATGCGTGTCATCCTTCCCCAGGAACTTCACATCCAGGATATCATCATTGTAGCCGACAAACTTTATAAGAAGAGAAAAACAAGCCCAATGGTTTACCATTCCAGGTTCTGATTTGTATTAAGTTGAGGATATAGCTATCTACAGTGATGAGAAGGTGGATTGTAAGGCTCACCTGCTGCTGTACAGTGAGAGCGGGCATCTGATAGATGAGGAGGTTGTGCTCTGCGGTGACGGTGGCCAGTCTGTTGGACTGTGGCATGGGCAGAAGGTGCATCAGACTGCGCGGGTCTAAATCGTCCTCCTGTTTTGAGAGCTGGAGCATCAGGCAGCATCCGAGTGAACACACAGCGCGCTGAGCTGGAGTCCCACACTCGAAGAACACCTGCGGAAAACAGCAGAACACCAGAGGGTATTCCATATATGCAATGCATAGAGGCACCAAACAGCACCAAAATTATTAGATTTTTTTTATTTTTTATGAATGCACTAAAAAAAAGCCTACAGATAACTAAAATGCACATATTTAAACAATGACATTTAATAATGAATAATATTTTTTCATTCATAATTTAAAAGGGTTTGTAATGTATGCATTTTTTTTTATTTTGACAAGATGCAACAACTTTATTTCGAATAAGACATGTGACCCTGGAGCACAAAAGCAGTCTTAAGTCGCTGGGGTATATTTGTAGCAATAGCCAACAATACATTGTATGGGTCAAAATTATAGATTTTTCTTTTATGCCAAAAATCATTAGGATATTAAGTAAAGATCATGTTCCATGGAGATATTTTGTAAATTTCCTACTGTAAATATATCAAAACTTAATTTTTGATTAGTAATATGCATTGCCAAGAACTTAATTTGGACAACTTTAAAGATGATTTTCTCAATATTTAGATTTTTTTGCACCCTCAGATTCCAGATTTTCAAATAGTTGTATCTCAGCCACATATTGTCCGATCCTAACAAACCATACATCAATGGAAAGATTATTTATTCAGCTTTCAGATTGTGTATAAATCTCAATTTTGAGAAATTGACCCTTATGACTGGTTTTGTGCTCCAGGGTCACATATAAATGGTCTCATTGTTCTGCCATTAACCTCAAGATCACTTACTGAATCAGTCATTTTTAATTTTTTTTTCAAAACACCCAAAAAAAGCATTTCGACTGCTATATATGCAGCCATTAAATCTAAAATTAATTTTTAATTGCTACTAGTAAATTTAGTACTGCTGTCAAATGATTAATCGCGATTAATCGCATACAAAATCAAAGTTTTTGTTTGCATAATATATGTGTGTACTGTGTATATTTATTATGTATATATAAATACACACAGATACAGTACATTTTAAAAATATTTACATGTCTATATTTATATTCATATAATTTATATTGTAAATAAATATATTTAATATATAAACATAACATATTTTTCTGAAATATATACAAGCATGTGTGTGTATTTATATATACATAATAAATATACACAGCACACACACATATATTATGCAAACAAAAACTTTATTTTGGATGCGATTTGACAGCACTAAAATTTAGGCATCAGTGTTGTAATGTACAGTATGAAAATGGATCATTTTGAGATTTGCTAAAGATTACATTTAAGAGTGTTATTAAATTACTAGTGTTTTGAAAGATTCGTTTTAAGTGAGCATTAGATGTTGGCACAGGTCTACATTTAAAATATGGGAAATGTGCATAAAAATTAAATATCCAATATTAATATAAATAAAATAAAATAAAAAATATTGGCCAAAAACCAATGTTTTTTTTTTTTTTGCTGT
>NW_015542342.1:9362-21103 GCF_001515605.1 Sinocyclocheilus anshuiensis | reverse complement strand
TCGAGGCAGTTTGTGCAAAAAAAAAAAGGAGATACATATTTATAAAAATTATAATTATAAAAAAATAAATATTAAAAAGACAAAAACAAGTATTAATAATAATAATAATAATATATATATATTATAATAGTACATAAATAATACTAAATTAACACTGATACTGCCCCAACAAGTGGGCAGTTGCTAGGGCTGGGATTGACACAAATTTCACAATTCGATTCGATTATTCTTCACAAGCTTTTGATTAGATTCCGATTCGATTCAATATCGATTATTTTGGATATATATCAGGTACAGGACATGGCAAATTTTCTCAAGGAAAAAAACTAATGCTGTAAAATATACCCGAGAGTCAATAATATGGAAGGTTGAAATGTGCCGATTTGTATACAAACACTTAAAATATACTCAACGCTTTTGTAATATTAAATTTATAATACTAACTTTAACTTTCAATTACATAATTACATTTCTACTCCAATTCGTTTTTTGAAATATATACATTTAGCCTAATGGTGGTTGTCACAAAAACTTGACGGATTTATTCAAACATAAATTAAATATTGAAGAACAGTAAAAAAAATTATAATGAAAATGTTATATGGTGCATATTTATCAAAATGCTCCTCTCTAGAGTTAATTTTTCTAGCTGACTAATGAGTTCATGGTCACCGTGACGCTAGGTGACATTGTTCACAAGCTATTGTCGTCTCTGTGCGTTTGAAACACTGATTGAGCGATTACATGAGACAGGAGATGGATTTCAGTAAGTTGTACTCTTTCTTTTAACACACCTTCGGATGTTCATTCATGTTTATTTCATGCTGTAACTGCTTCACAGCGATCTGTCACTCCACATTAAACAGCCCCAAAACGGCATTTAAGATTTGAATACTGTAATAACATGGACAGAATTTGAAATCTGAGACTTTGTTTCATATCAAAAGTAACAAATCACAATGCTTATTGCAATCTATTGGATGGGAGGCGCACTACAATCTTCAGTTCATTATAGTAGGTCACATAGTCGGTCACTGCTTTTATGGGTTTATATTATGGCATTTCTGATTTGAACTACAGTGTTTACCTTTACTGCCAGCTGTGACAAAGTGTAAACCTTCACCCTTCACACCCATCTGAGAGAAATCGCTCGTCCCAGGGAGAAGAACCACACCTTCCACAGCCTGAACATTGACAAATAAGAGAACCCCATGGAAAATAACAATGTTGTATGTCTAGAGTAATCGGCTTGCTTTTAAGGTATGATACACAGATCATAGTTGAGGTGCGATAACGATAAATGCTCAGCTCATGGGTCACAGTCGATGTCTGACCTCATAGACAGGTACAGTCCTCTTCACCGCCTTCTTCTCCAGGTCCCAAACTGAACAGATTTTGTCTCGGCCAGAACTGAAAACGAAGACAGCAAATCTCTGTTAACATTTGACAATTATAAGGTGCATATTACTAATCAAAAATTAAGTTTTGATATATTTACAGTAGGAAATTTACAAAATATCTTCATGGAACATTATTACTTAATATCCTAATGATTTTTGGCATAAAAGAGAAATCTATAATTTTGACCCATACAATGTATTTTTGGCTATTGCTACAAATATACCCCAGCGACTTAAGACTGCTTTTGTGCTCCAGGCTCACATATTCTTCAAAGGATTTCCTTTTTTCTGCCCTTCTACCTGATTAGAGTTTGACCATCAGGAGAGAAGGCCAGCGCTGTGGCCGCACTGTAGTGGCTCTCCAAAACACAGATGCACTTGCTGGTCCGCAGGTCCCAGATACGGATCCCGCAGTCCACGGAGGAAGAGAAGAGCTGCAGTCTGCTGATGTCTGGATGAAACTCAACCAAACTGGAAGAGAGACGTTACAGCCTTTATAGATGGCATAACAACTAGGGATGCACAATATTGGATTTTTGCCGATATGCCGATATTTTTCAACTCTTTTTGGCCGATACCGATACCGATATATTTCCTTTTGTTTGGAAACAACACCAAGTCTCTCCTGTGTGGAAATTGAAGCAAATTATTTTTAATTTTGGTTAGTTTTTAACAAGAACTTATTTGTTAGAATTAAACAAACAATAATGAAGTTATTTTATAATGACAGTACATTGAAGCTTTGAAAATAACTATAAATAAACTACACATCAATCGCTGCATTTTTTTTTTCTTCAGAAAGATGCAGTGGTAACCTTAACATTTTATTTTATGATTTAACATTTGTAGATGGTCTAAAGCAAGAGAGTTGTAAAAATTCTGAAAATATTTTAGAGCTCATAATCGGTTTTAAAAAATATAGCATATTACACATTAATGAATAAATCAGTATAGGCTATGTAAAATTATTTAATTTTAATTGTTTGTGATTTTTTTTTATTCATGTAAGCTATAGCTTCTGACCTTTAAATCAAAACATACTCATGATTTTATGAGATCAATTACAGCTTTATTTCATCAGAAACAGTCTAATTGTTATTTGTGTATTTTACTTTCATTTCATTAAAAGTAGGCCAACAGCGCCCCCTACGGAATTAAAACTCCTTATCAAACGGGCATTAGGACCCAGGGGAGATGCCGCTGCACGTGCTATTACTGTTTACTCTATCATACACCGAAGGCTCATTCTGTATGTGCATTCTCAGTTTAAATGCAGATCCAAAACAGTGCAACTAATCATCATTCAGACAAAACTTTGCTTCAAGAATGAGTCACACTGTTGATGTGATCTAATCGCTAGCACATGTGAGTTAATGTATTCCTATTATCGGCAAGACATATCGGCATAAACTTTCATATCGGGACGATGCCGATATTTACTTTTAAAGCCATTATCGGCCGATTCCCGATATAGGTCTGATAATATCGTGCATCCCTAATAACAACCAGCTGTGGCAGTATTACAAACAGAGAGACGATCGCAAAAGCAGATTAAAATTTTTGAAGTTTCTTCAGTACTTACTGTACAACACCAGACGATCTTCTCAGATTGTGTGTGCAGTACTGCTTCACAACATCCCACAGCTTGATGCTGCCATCACAACCACCTACGAACACAACAACATATGTGACCCTGGAGCACAAAAGCAGTCTTGAGTCGCTGGTGTATATTTGTAGCAATAGCCAACAATACATTGTATGGGTCAAAATTATAGATTTTTCTTTTATGCCAAAAATCATTAGGATATTAAGTAAAGATCATGTTCCATGAAGATATATTGTAAATTTCCTACTGTAAATATATCAAAACTTAATGTTTGATTAGTAATATGCATTGCTAAGAACTTCATTTGGACAACTTTAAAGATGATTTTCTCAATATTTAGATTTTTTTTGCACCCTCAGATTCCAGATTTTCAAATAGTTGTATCTCAGCCAAATATTGTCCCATCATAACAAACCATACATCAATGGAAAGCTTATTTATTCTGCTTGCAGATGATGTATAATTCTCAATTTTGAAAAATTGACCCTTATGACTGCTTTTGTGCTCCAGGGTCACAAATGGCCATGACAAAGAAGCGCGCTTAATTGCGCGCTTAAAAAAAAAATTACTTACAGACAATGTAATATTATTGAAATAAAAAGCCATTTAAGTGCACTTAAATGCCTCATGTTTCTTAACATACTTTTAAGTGCACTTTGTAATAATGCCAAATTCAAAGTTTTACTTTAAAGTGCATTTTAAATCATTATGTTTTAATCATCTTTCGTCATGCTTTGAAGAAGTACACTTGTTTTGATGTGTTGACTAACATACTAAAGCACATGTAAAGCACTTGATTATAATTTTAACCGTAATGAGTTATTTGATAATACATTTAAAGTTAATATATTTTAAATGTACTAAATTGCAACTTCATCATTACAAATATATTCCAATACATGACTTACACGTTTCAATAGAAATGACATTAAAGCATATTTTAATTGATCTTAAATGTTCGTCTGTACATTCAACAGTACACTTTAAACATATTTCAAAGACAACAGAAGTATGTATACTTAAATTAATACATTTATTTAATTGCAATTTAATTGCAGTTGCACTTATTTTTTAAACAAAATAATTACTCTTTGTAAAGTTTCTAAAGTGTCCTTTTTCACAAGGGTAGTGCTGAGTAAAGTAATCAAAAACAAGCATTCAAATCAACATATCTTAGTATGACATTTTGCTGTATTATTAAGACATGCCTTGACACCAACACTGTTGTTTAGAGCTACTCGTTGCTTCAAAGATCTGCTTAATGTCTGACCTGTAGCCAACAGGGTGGAGGTGCAGTCAAAGGTCATGCTGGCCACAGGCACATTGTGGATGGCCCTCCACAACCGAGTGCACTTCTCCTGCTTCCAGTCCCACTGCTTCAGGAGCAGAGCCCTGCTGGCGGTCACCAGCATCTGCAGAGAAACAGCAGAAACAACCTCAGTCTACAAGACCAATGCTGAAGCATCAGACAGCTCTGAGTGAAAGAGAGAGCAGCGAATGATCTCACCTCATCATCAGGACTGAGAGAGAATGAGGTGATGTCCTCTTGATCATCCTGCTCAGAGAAAACTAAAGTGAGAAATACAGGCAAACATGCGCAGTCATGTTTCAGATTTGAGCGCTTCTTTAATTTTGGGCACTTTTATATCCCATAGGGCTGTCAAAATGGCTGAAAAACTAAATTTGAATTTTGTACTTAAATATTATCAAAATTCGAATTATATTCGAATTTAAAATGCATAATTTCAGTTAGGGTGAAGAAAAGCTTTTGGCTTTTCTCTTGAGGCCACAAGAGGGCGCATCGAGCAAAATATTACTAATGCACGTTTATTCAAAGTGCATAATGTTTAAAATAGTGTTTATAAACCAATTATAATTAAGTTGCTTAAACAACTATAAACAAAACAGCATCATGCATGTATGCATAGTTTAATACAAAGGACCGAAAACTAATCACAAAGAGTACTTTTTCATTTAAAAACACAAGTTGCAGTGCGATGGGGAAAAAAACCCGCCATAAAGTTTTGATATATGTTTTTTCAAAGTTGAACTCGCATCGCTCTTTTGTGCGAGACGCGAGTGCAGCGCTGATAGATGTCCCGCTAGAAAATGCGTGAAATATGTGTTCTGTGTGAACGGCTTGGTTTCAGTTTTGACGTAAACATGATCTTCTCCGCATTGATGTTCTATTTTCCCGCGATATTTATAATTAACAACGCAGCAGCGCCGCATCTAGTGGCTTCAACTGGATAGGTTAACAAAAACATTAAAATGCATCGACACTTACATCGTCATCGCATCTCGTGCGCGTCTGATAACGCTGCCTCCTTAACGCACACCTAAAATTCAAAAGCAACGTTTTTGCATTCGAATGTGGATTTTTATTTTAAATTCGACGAATATTCGAAATTCTATTTTTTTTTGACAGCCCTAATATCACAGTGGCCGATTTTTATTAAAACTAAGTCGATCACCTTTTTTCATTTTTGTTAAATAACGTTCGCATTAAAGCTTGCTACCATCGCTTAATCACACCGCTCTTTTTCGAAAGGCCGTATATTTATGCAATTTATTGTTTGATGCTCATCTCAGACCCATACATAATCCATTATAAAAATATTACTACTTTTAAGGTAAGTGTGAATAGAGTAAAAACGTTAACTAATAGATCTAACCATACTGTTCCCAGCTGATTAATCACAGGACATTCAAATAATTATTTTGTATTACGAGTTTTCCTGAAATGTTACGTTTAAATACACAAGTAAGGCAATTTCTAATTAAATGTGCACTTGTTTGCATACATTTCCAGAACAGAAACCGAACACTGGATAAAGCTAGGTTCAAAGATCTTGTTTCATTTTGTTGACATATTAGAGTTTTTTACAGAGGAAATTTTGGGGAAAAAATTAAGGGAATGATTTTATTATTACACTTTAAGTTCACTTCAGACATTCTACTAACTATAAGTAACATAGTCATGAAAGTGTCTCTCTTTAAGTGCACTTAAATGGCCTTTTAATTCATTAATGGCCTTTAAATGTGCAGGAGCAAATAGATAAAGCGTAATAAAATAAACGGGTAAATTTGTATTTTGGATGTTGTCTGAAACACGACGTTTTACGAAAGCAAAACTGAAAAACTGGAGAAAAAAAAATTGTAAACACTCCTAAACCATTTCAATATTCGCAATATTGCCAAATTATTAATTAAGTAATTAATTTATTTATTAGAAAAAAGGACAAAAGTTATCCTGTGATGGGTGTGTGTTAACTGTTTTTTTTAGACAAACTAAATAAACTAAAGTGTGTTTTAAGTTAAGCCCATAGTTGAAGAAACGCATTCAAAAACAAAACCCGTTAGAGACACTGACCTGCTCAATGCTATGGAGGATTTTTCCTGTATTGATCTGTAAAATGTTGACTTTTGGACCACATGTGCAAACTATGTACTGCTCATCGTGACTTATCTGGATGGAGAAACAAAACACGTAAAATATGCAGATATAACAGCTGTAATTCACAAGTACTAAATTATTAACTTACCTGTACTTTACTTGGCTGGAGACTGCATAACTAAACAAACAAATGAGATGATCGTTAACTTGTTGTCAAATAAGGTAGTTAACAGTAATAATAATATATAGCAATAACACTTACTTTGATTTAAACAGCAGCGTGTTCACAGCCATGGCAAACTACAATGTTTGTAACTTCCCTTGAACGATTGTAGTTATTATTAAAAGCATGAGTATTTCATATACCCTTATATTTTAAAAAGTGCAATCTTTTTAGGGGTTATTTTCCGTTGTCCTGCAACCCCTCTCATTAAATTTAATACTTTACTACATTTCTTTATAATATAATCAATGTGGACTTTCCAAGTTAATTTATCATCAAACCACATTCCCAAATATTTAAAATTAGATACTTATACTAATGCAGACCCATAAAGTTTAAGCTGCTTATTTCCTTTAATTTTCCTCCTGGTAAATATCTGGTAATATGTTTTGGATAATGAAAATTTGAACCCCCATTCTAA
This sequence comes from Sinocyclocheilus anshuiensis, assembly GCF_001515605.1. NCBI lineage: Eukaryota > Metazoa > Chordata > Actinopteri > Cypriniformes > Cyprinidae > Sinocyclocheilus > Sinocyclocheilus anshuiensis. The sequence goes on along the minus strand of NW_015542342.1, from coordinate 14,056 downwards.
AGACCACCTTTCTACTATCTCTATTGCTTCTTGAATTCTATCCAAATTAAAAGATACATTTCTTCCTCTTTTCCACATTATTCCATCATCAGCATATAAAGCCGTATTAATTCCTGGAGGCACTTCTTCAAATACATAATTAATCATAATGTTAAATAATAAAGGGCTTATCACACTCTCTTGAGGTGTTATTTTCCGTTTTATCGGGTTTTAACATTTTAATAATAGGAAGTGCGGTAACCACACGTCATATCCGATATGTTTCACGTCGTTCATAACAGACCTCAGATCAGCTCGTGTCAGTTTGATCGCCGTTGAGTTCGCGCCTGGACTCTTAACAGCTGATTCGGGGTCAGTCGTTTGTATGCGACTTTTGTGCGGCGTTTAGGTCGCGTAAACCAGACAGTCACTTCCGCGTTGAGGAAGCATGATGCTAACTCTCAGCGCTGCGGGTTTAGCAGGAGTATTACGTTTAAAGAGTTTAAGATGCCAGACGTTCAGATCGATATGTGTCAGGAAATGTTATAATGTCCAAAGTCCCTGCAGTGTGTCGAGATCAGTGCTGTCACGGACCAACACACTGGTAGGTCGCTGGCTGATTCATAAATGCTATCAAATATATATCTGCGGGTTTATGTGTAACTGTTAAAGTAAGTAGTGTGGCTGACGTGTTGTCTGTTTAATTGGAATCATTTTTATATTCATTTGTGTTATTATACCTTTAAATGTAAGGTCACTGGCATATATGTGACCCTGGACCACAAAACCAGTAACAAGGGTCCATTTTTCGAAATTTCTGAATAAATAATCTTTCCATGGATGTATGGTTTGTTAGGATCTGACAATATGTGGCTGAGATACAACTATTTGAAAATCTGGAATCTGAGGGTGCAACAAAAATCTAAATATTGAGAAAATCATCTTTAAAGTTGTTCAAATTAAGTTCTGAGCAATGCATATTGCTAACAAAAATGAAGTTTTGATATATTTACAGTAGGAAATTTACTAAATATCTTCATGGAACATGATCTTTACTTAATATCCTAATGATTTTTGGCATAAAAGAAAAATCTATAATTCTGACCCATACAATGTATTGTTGGCTATTGCTACAGATATACCCCAGCGACTTAAGACGTGCTCCAGGGTCACAAATTGTCTAAATCAGTGGTCCTCGATCTTTTTGACTCAAAGGCCCCTCATAAAAGTGGTAATATTTCTATTGGTATGTTCCGACAAAGCTCCTTGTTTTCAATGTTAAGTTTAATTATTTAAAATTAAATTAAACCATTTAAAATCATCCCGTAGGCCCCTTAGAAGTGTGCTGAGGCCCCTATATAGTGGGCCCCAGGTTGACAACCATTGGTCGAAATTGTGTCCCTTTTATAAATGATGTTTATGTGTAGGTGTGTCTGCTCCTCCAGCATTTTCATTTACTCTGTGTGACCTTCTTCTTCAGTTTGGGACGTGTAGGACAGCACCATGTGTGAACCTACGGCCCCTGTCCACTCTGCCTCCACCACCTTCATCCAGAAGAGACCAATCCAGCAACCGGAAGAGCGGTGTAAGCTTCATTTACAGCACTACAGTGTCATCTATTCCTGTGATGCGCAGCTGTATTTTCAGCATCATTACTCCAGTCTTCAGTGTCACATGATCTTCAGAAATCACTCTGATTTGCTGCTCGATAAAGTAGAGCATAATTCATTTCTCTATTCCACAGCCAGTTACATGGAAATCTCTTGCTATCACATTTGCGTTTGGAGGAGGTCTTCTTCTAGGGATGAAATACTTCAAGAGAGAAAAAGAGGAAAGTAAGGACATGGATTTATGCATCGGAACAGCACTGCATTGTTTTGGCATTCTTATTATATGCGAATGCTCCACATCATAAAGACAGCATTATCATTCATGTGTTTTTGGTGTTGTAGTGATTGAGAAAGAAAGAACAAAGTCGATGGGAAAAGCAGCACTTGGAGGTCCATTCTCACTCGTCGACCACAACAATAAACCCACAAAGAGTGAGGATTTCCTCGGCCAGTGGCTGCTGATCTATTTCGGCTTCACGCACTGTCCAGACATCTGTCCTGATGAACTGGAGAAGATGATTGAGGCTGTCGATGAGATTGGTAATGTAGCATTTCATTTTCTTTTTTATTATGAAGAGCCTGTCAGCGTTGATTCACTTCTCATATGTAAGCTGATAGAGTGGCCCCTAAGTATTTGGATACTTCATATAATTTTTAGTGATACTAGAGTGTCACTGGGCTTTGGAAATGTGCTATATAAGTAAAAAGCAGTTTTCTCAACCTTTCTGACTTAAAGGCCCCCCACTCTCCAACACATATAAATGATAATATTTACACCAGTATGTTCTGCTGTAGTTTGTTCTTTCGACAAAACTACTTCAACTTTTTTATTAACATAAACTGGGAGTGACAATATATTAAATGAATGAACCACTAATTATTTTTGTGATTCCAGACATTTCGAGAACTGGATGTTCTTTAATACAACAAGAGTTCATTACTGATAAGTACATTTTGCAATGAAATAGGGGTTTACATTTTTTTATATTCAAAAGAAAATCAAGTTTAAACCTCGATTTCATGTGTTTGCAGAATTTTAAGTTTTAATATAAATGTAAACCATTTTAAGTCATACATGAAGCTACCACTAAACATGTATGAATGTATAATATAATACATTTGTTTATTCAGATGGGCTTTGTAAATCTTACATTTTATTATTAAATTACATTAATATTCTTGTATTATTACATCAAATAAAAAATCACACAAAGTAGCATTTATTATAAGGAAAAATAGTACAAGAACCATGTTTAAGCAAAACCTGTTACTTTTCTGTCACAGATAGAATTAAAACACTTCCAGACATAACACCAGTTCTCATCACCATTGATCCTGATAGAGACACACCAGAAGCACTGGCAGCCTATGTCAAAGGTGAGCAGGGGTCATCTTTATCACTCGACACTCACCGAATGCTGTGATATGATTCCTCGTTGTTTACATTTTCAATATCTCACATGCAGAGTTTTCCCCCAAGCTGCTCGGTCTGACAGGCACAACTGCCCAGGTTGACCAAGTGTCCAGAGCCTACAGAGTGTACTACAGCCAGGGCCCAAAAGATGAAGACAATGACTACATTGTGAGCATTTACCGCATAATGTAAAATAATGTGCTTGTGTAACAACCTGACAGAAGAAAGTTGTTGTTCCCTTTCGAGGGAACTTCAAACTGCATCCTCTAGGGGTCGCTATGGGGAACGCCTTCAGCGTGACCGGTGTCTGAAGCATACATCTAAACACGACAATAACATTGGCTGGCGACAGCCTATGACATCATTACCCTGCGCGATCACAGTATAAAAGGGATCCGGGATAACACGTCATCCTCTTCTTCGTCTTCACTGACCGTTTGTTTATGTTAGCGTTAAGCTAAACACGACTAGGAGTGCATGTTTTCTCACCTTGTGTGTGTGTGTGTGTGTGTGTGGTGAAGAGCAAGCGCGTTAAGCTCTCGAGGGAGTTGGATGCGCTCTGCATTCATTGCTTATTTCTTGTGAGGGATAAGCATGAATTGAACACGCTCGTCTCACGAGGAGACAGATTTTGCTCATCGTGATGCGACTACTGAGGGGGATGTGAATACTTCACCATTTACCTGAGTTTGTAGATAGCGTTTGCATGAGTGTGTTCGCCTCTCGCGGGAATAGCGACGCATTCGCGGCAGCAGTTTTCATTCGCGTTTGATTTCCGAGGTAATCGATAAATACTCAGCATCACAGTTTATTATTGTTACTTTATGGCTTTCATCTTCAAAATTGGCTTTAGTAACATCTGAATGAACAACTACTACTAATGTTACTAAGTCAAAAACCTTACACATTTTAACACAGGAAGCCCAGATCCAATAGGCTTTGCCATAGAAAACATGGCACAGTTATTGGCACCATCGAACACTAAAATAGAAGTATAAATATCAATAAATTAATAACGCCAATAGAGGCTGCATATTGTGAAATGCAGTGGTGGGCAAACTAACACTTTGAGACCATGCCATGCTTTAACTTAACCCTCTAAGCGCCAAAGTCGCAAAATTGCGACAAGACGTCGCCGATTTTGACTCTGAAGGGGAATATTTGCCTTTTGGAAATGACGATCGGTCGTCTAATGATCGCGCTTCTCCCGGTTCATCTTTGCAGCGCAATGGTGTCGCCGTGCAAGGCAAGAGTGTTCACGAAGCACAAACAAGCGATCATTTCGACACTTTGCCCAATGGGGATGGTGGTGGCAGGGCAATATCTATTATTTCCTGAATATTACTGATGAACTGATCAAAAAGTAGGCTACTGTTCACATGCGTTTTACTACTATATAGTATAGTAATATAGTAATAATTGAGTACTTTTTCCTGTTTTATTGTTGGTTTCCTCTTTTCTGATCATTTGGAATGAGGATAAAAAGACAACAAAAAAAAACATGCAAATAAGTTCAAACCACCATTCAATATCTATTATTTCCTGAATATTACTGATGAACTGATCAAAAAGTAGGCTACTGTTCACATGCGTTTTACTACTATATAGTATAGTAATAATTTAGCATTTTCTCCTGTTTTATTGTTGGTTTCCTCTTTTCTGATAATTTGGAATGAGGATAAAAAGACAAA
>NW_015542342.1:0-5957 GCF_001515605.1 Sinocyclocheilus anshuiensis | reverse complement strand
TTTTGGAAATGACGATCGGTCGTCTAATAATCACGCTTTTTCCGGTACATCTTTGCAGCGCAATGGTGCCGCCGTGCAAGGCGAGAGTGTTCACGAAGAACAAACAAGTGATCATTTCGACCCTTTGCCCAACGGGGATAGGGGTGGCAGGGGAGAACGTGGTCGTAGTGTCCATAGGTGAGCTGTTGGTAGAGGTAGAGGCAGCAGGGGTAGGGGAAATAGGGCTGGAAGTAGCACTAGCTCTTTGGATCCAGTCAGAGCGCTCTGGATCCAGTGTCCCAAAGAGGTGGGAGTGGCCGCGGTTCACCTAGATACCTGATTGGGCAGATAGCTGGTCAACTGATCAAAAAATAGGCACATGCATTTTACTATGGCACAGTAATATAGTAATAATTTACTATAGTTACTAATAGTTTTACTGTTGATTTCCTCTTTTCCTGATCATTTGGAATGAGAATAAAAAGACAAAAAAAACAACAAAAAAACATGCAAATAAGTTCAAACATCCACTCCATATATATTTTTTCCTGAATATTACTGATGAACTGATCAAAAAGTAGGCTACTGTTCACATGTGTTTTACTACTATATAGTATAGTAATATAGTAACAATTTAGTTCTTTCTCCTGTATTATTGTTGGTTTCCTCTTTTCTGATCATTTGGAATGAGGATAAAAAGACAAAAAAAACATGCAAATAAGTTCAAACATCAATTCAATATCTACTATTTCCTGAATATTATGAAATTCAAGATGGCCGCCCCTGATGACATCATAATATGCAAATTAGATGAGTATATTTACACCCCACATAAACTTTCAGTCATGCCCAACATTTTTCTAATTTATAGTAGATCTCTATCTTTAAGCCCTTTCAAGCCACAAGCTTTTGAAATCTTAATGTCAAAATCCAGCATTTTTTCCCAAAAAAAACCTGGCACCTAAAGGGTTAAAGGGATAGTTTGCCCAAAATGACAATTCTGTCATCGTTTACTCACCCAAAAGAAGATATTTTGAAGAATGTTTGTAACCAAACAGCTGATAGTAGCCATTGACTTCCACAGTATGGAAAAAAAAAACACTATGGAAGTCAATGGCGACTATCAGCTGTTTGGTTCCCAACATTCATCACTTGAGGGTGAGTAATGATGACAGAATTTTCATTTTTGGGTGAACTATACCTTTAATTAATTCCTAATAATCTCACAAGCCTGTACTCAGCATGCATATATCGAATTTTCCTGTAATTGCAGGTTGATCACACCATCATAATGTACCTGGTGGGACCTGATGGCCAGTTTCTTGAGTACTTTGGACAGAACAAGAAATCCGCTGAGATCTCATCATCCATTGCATCCCACATGAGGAAGTACAAACATGGAAAATAAATCAAAGGGCACTGCTTCAACAACGACCGAGTGTCTCACAGCATTGTCATTGCTCTGTGAAATGGGGTTTATTTATATGAGGTGCAACTCTGATTTAAGAAATCAAAGACTTTTGAAGCATTCCCCATTTTGCTGCAGCCCAACACAGTAACCTTTGTTGATCTTTGTTATTCATTTCCATAAACAGTAATGAAATTCAAATGATTCAACTTCAATATAGTATGTTTTGATTGATATTTTGTAATGCATTGCATTGATGAATTGTGTATTACACGTTGCATCACAAATTATATCATTAAATAAATTCATAATATATATACATTTTATTAATCACATTTATTATCAGAGTGAAGACTTTCAAATTACCAATTTGTAGGCAAAATGTTTGCATCTGACAGATGATTGACTTTCATCTTTTTACCACACAAAAAGCATGTTTCACCACTATTTTACTCAACAATAGGCTAAAGTGTGACTGTAGTCAATAAGTCTTCCATCAATCACAATCAATAAAGAACAAACAGCTTAGAAGGTTCTATCAGCATTTGACCTGTTCCAAAAATTCCCATTTACAAATTTAAGAGGATTTTGATATTGTACATTTAGAATACATTTAGGGCCTCTGTCATTTTCATGTGTGAAACAAACTTGTTCCCCATTTCATTTTTGCTATATGGAATACAAAAACTTTGAAGCTCAATATCTCAAAACCGCTCAGTGTTACAGGGCGAATGAGACGTGAGGCGTGTGAATCCATTTGCAAGCTTTATTTAAGGACGTGGTCAAAACAGGCGAGGGTCAGGCAATGGCAAACAGGTATATAAAAGACAAAACAAGAGCAGTCCATTAAACAAGCGAGGGTCAGTCGACGGCGAATGTAATCCAACAGGGCGAGACTAGAGGAATAATCCAGGTACAAGGCAAAAGTCAGAACACGAAGAAACACAGACAAGGCAAGACTAAGCTAAGACTAGGAAACCAAGCAGGCTCCGTAAGGTAGCTATCAGCTATAGCAGTGATACACGCTAAACAATACTCGGCGATCGGAGCAGGAACTGAGTGGGTGTTATGTAGTGTGTGTGATTGGTCTCAGGTGAGCGTGTGATTAGTGAAATGGTGCATGGGAAATGTAGTCCGTGGTGAGTTCACAGACGGCCTTCATAGCTGTGACGGGACAGGCAGAAAGTTCATAAATGGCCTCCTTGGCCAGAACAGGACAGGACGAGAGTTCATAAGATCTGCAGCGAACGCCGCCACCTCTGGAGGTTCTGCAGCGAATGCCGCCACCTCTGGAGGTTCTACAGTAGGACCCTCAGGATACAGGAAGAGTTCAGTAATGGTTCCTTTGACCATGACAAGACAGGCTGAAGGTGCGTTGCTTGACTTGACTTGGCTCACGAAGATCAGCTGTGACTTGACTTGCCTCATGAAGATCAGCTGTGACATAACGAGACGTTGTTGTGGCCGCCATTTTGCGAACAGGGTCCGCTGTCGCCGCCATTTTGTGAGCGTGCTCCAGTGCGGCTGCCATTACAGGAATGAGTGCGGTGTCGCTTTCCTCCGCGACACCCACCGTGAACGCTGAACCAACAGTCCACAAAACATGATCCAAAAAACTACTTAGTGACAAACGAGGACCTTCATGAATCACTCTTGATTTTACAGGCTGGTTAAGGCCATCACAGAAAAAGTCAATTAACATACAGTCCGGTAATTCTGAGCCATTAGCCAAAGCCAAATATTCCTCAATGTAACCCTCAAGTGATCGTGTGCCCTGCTTGAGAGCTAGTAGTAGAATCGCTGTGTTCATACCTGGCCAAAGTCCTTCGGTAAAGCCGCTGGATCCTTGTATGGCCGAGTTCATTCTGTTACAGGGCGAATGAGACGTGAGACGTGCAAATCCATTTGCAAGCTTTATTTAAGGACGTGGTCAAAACAGGCGTTAAAAAGTTTTGGCATTAAAAATGTCCAGGATTTTTATACTTTATGTGATGTTTAATGTGCACTCTTTTGTTAATGTAAAAAAGGAAATCCATCATACTGTTCTGTCACAGCTCCTCCTCTTCCTCCCCCGTCTTCTCTTCCATCTTCTTAACCCTTTGCTTTACCCCAGCCATTCCACCTGACAGACTTCCTCAATTTTCCCCACGGTGAATGTAGTCTGGAGTTTGTTTCTGGTTCTGCTTACTTTTGTATGAATAAATATATATTTTAACTTTTATGCAAGCCTCTTTATTTTTTGTGAAATAATTCAAGGGTAATTTTATTGACCATAAAGTCCTCAACCACATTACATGATGTTTTATTGGGGTTTTTTTTGTCAAAGAAAATACTCATACTCCTGTGATGAAAACAGAAGATATGCTTGTCTCAGATAAACAGCTTTTTAAATTATTCCTAAACAAATCCGAGTGACTGCTTCTGCCAATATGTGTAAAGGAGGTTACATAAGAGAAGTGAGTTATGGTATTGATTTGTTCATCTTGTCTATGTTTAACATTACTTTCTTATTACAACCACAGTGTGGCATTTTAGAATGATTTTTGTTCATTTACAAGACAGATACTACAATATTAAAGCGATAGTTCAACCAAAAATGAAAATGACCCCACCCCATTTACTCACCCTCAAGACAACCTAGGTGTATATGACTTTATTCTTTCAGAGCAATACAGTCAGAGATATATTAAAAAATGTCCTGACTCTTAAGGTGCAGACCTTTTTATTTAACCGTCTGGACTTTTGGCTTTGCCTTCTAAGCTTTTTCCTGTAATTTTGTAGAATTTGCTCTGTGTCCTGATTTTTCCGTTTTAAAGTCCTTGGAGACTCTAGGTTGTAGCTGTGATCAACCTGAAAGCAGTCATGTTCCGCGTATTTAGCAGTTGAAGCTGCATAACTGTGATCGTGATTATTGATATCCACTGTTACAGCAGTGTCAGCTTGACAGATGTCATTGCCAAGTGGGATTTTCCTATTGGCATCTTCAGCCAGGGTGGCATTGCTGTAATCGGCAGCAGATTTCACGCTAAAGTGGCATTTGTCAACTGGGGAATCCTCTTTAGTGTCCCCTGACACTTTGCACAATAAGAGGGAGGAGTCGCTTCGAAAAAATCTTACGTCTTACCCTCTTACCCTCGGACCTCACCAGATGACTTGAGAAGATGGTTGGGACTGCTGTACTCTTAAGGTGACGATTCCCCTAAAGAACCAAAATAGTAAAGAAAAGGAAATACAGAAAAAACCATACTAGATGCCATTGAAATGTGTTATCAATCTCTTGAGAAAAAGGCTGTCCATTATCAAATGAGGATATCAAATTAAAATTTTAAGTTTGAATATTTTTCAAATGTAAAATAAAAATGCTCAGCCAGGCGAAGGCATGCACTTCAAAATGAGCGCTGCAAAGACGAGATGATGTTGTTGGTTTCCAGTCCTTCCGTCTCATGTTCACTAACCATTGTTTCAGTCTTGCTGCTTCATGCTCACCTAAAGGAGAACGATAAGCAAAAATATAAGCAGTTTTTATCATTCATGTTTTAATTAGCTGCTTTGACAAATGGTCAATGCAAGATGCTTCACATTATTTTCATAACTTCTAAGTAATTCATTAAAATCCTTTGTAAACATAAGGATAATTTTTCAATAATAATAATTTTTTTGTCATCTAATCATTAAAATAATTGCAAAGGAACTGTTGATGAAAAGTAGCTTTTTGGCTAATTCGGTGCATTTACAGTTATTTTAATTTGTATTACTGCACACTGTCCGTTTTACTACTACTACTACTAATGCGTAGGGATGGGTATCGTTAGGATTTTATTAATAGGTTACTAGGCTACTACTATTGTCATTTTCCTCTTATCCTCTTCTGTTAATTTGGTTAACTCAGAACATAATTGGGATTGATTTGTATTTTAAATATAACTAAAATAATAATATAGCCTAACTAAATGTGTCTCGAGCAGCAATAAGAATTTTTACAACAGCAAAATCACTATATCAACTCAATAATCAATAACGATCACTTGATTTTTTACGAGTCTTTTAGCTAACTTATTTAGCTGGCCCATAATATTTGCTTATAAATTAATTAGCTTATACATTTAACCTACCAGAAAAAAACTCAAAGATCCATCGGACCTGCCAGATTGGTTAGTACAGTTTACTGCAGAACAACCCATTATGTCGATGTGAAATAAAGAGTTATGGAAAATTAGGAAATGAAAGTTATAGCTCCAATCTCCTGAAGATCCCGAAAAAGGAGTGGGGGTTCAATCTTCAACTGGCTGGCAGGAGCCGCCACCAAGAGGGTCTAGCTGCAGCCTTGCACTTGCACTCTCAGACGTGCCCTCTCAGGCTTGCATTCTCAGACACTTGCGCTTCCGCTAGCGACGTCACTTGCAGTCTTTTATTTTGTTCTATTTATTGATTACTTTTTGTTTGAATCTCTCAACATTTTACAACAGTAGCCAGGTGGTGAAGACAAGAAAAAAGTCACTTGCAATCTTCACTTGCACTCTCCGACACCTGCGACGTCACTTGCAGTCGACACAAATGGTGCGTGTTGCCA
>NW_015542341.1:371765-373639 GCF_001515605.1 Sinocyclocheilus anshuiensis | reverse complement strand
CAAAAAATATATAAATTAATAATTTTGCTATGCATTTACGTGTATTGGAGTTGATTTTGGATCAAATGCTACGTCTGTTGCTAACTGAACATAGGCTATTCACCGCGGTTAGTTGCAACATATGGTCGGGTAAAACGGTTTAAAATTAGTTCACTTTTAACAATGTTACAACAATCCCACCAATGACAAACATGCTATCATAAAACCATACATTTCCACCTATCATACTATGCTTACCTCTCAACCATCAGCGTATCATACACATCGTACGCAGTGAGGAGACTCGCGTTCAGCGTGACTGACTACTTCTTCATCCATTGGCTTACTGGCGACTCGCGTGCGTACATCGCCACCTATGGGGTTGCTCAATTATATTTAACAATGAGGGACTCTCAAACTGGGAGGAAAAGATAGCAAAAAATATATATGACTTATATTTTTGGTAACACCATTGCTTTGAATGCGCACAGCCTGACTCCCCTTTGATGACATTTCCCAGCAGTGCGTTTTCCTCAGGTAAATTTCTTTTTACTTAACCAATTTAGTTAAATTACTTCTTAAAAGTATGGGCCGACAAGAAAAGTAAATGACATTTAAAACTATGAAGAAAGAAAGTAATACAATGTAATTATAGTAAGTAATTATAATAACAAACAGTCTGAGGGAACAGTTCGTTTTTCTGAGGGTTATAATACTAAAATAAATAGCAGGCGTTTTCACTCATGAAACCAATTACATTTAATAAAAATGAGACTTTTCTAAATTTGTCCTTTCCGGTAAATGTATCACATCTCACACAGTAATTAAGTATCACATCTGTATGTTCATTGGTTCTCTGACATTGGTTATAATCACATGACATGCAGGTAAACAAATAAAATATTGATTTTTTTTTAGTACGTTTTTTTTTTTATTGATTTTAAAATGCTTTATTTTAATTTAACTTTTTTTTTGTGATTTAAATCATTATTAGCTTTTCATTAAACTCATAAGCCCCCTGCAGTTCCTTCACAAACACCAGTTTGGGAAACCTTGACATAATATAATGTTTAATGCACTTCATGCTGTAAATAACAACAATTAGAATATATTTACTTACTCTTTGAATTTTTATGTCCATATGGTACTTTGATTAAACTGTTTAAATCAATGTGATAGACGAGTTAGGTCAAAAGTAATCTAAAAGTAGTCTGATTACATTATTTAAAATGTGTAATGTAATGGATTTCATTGCTAACTGTAATTTTTCATGTAATTTGGAATCAGTAACACATTACAATTTGTAAGTAATCTACCCAGCTCTGTCCATGTCTGTGAAACAGGACCATAATGTTTGTGCTTTGTAAACGTATAATTAAGAACGACGTCTATGCGATGTAAATCAGATGTCTAATAGACGTAACATTCTAATATTTAACGTCTGTAATACGTCCACCGGATGTCGCTGGAACGTCGGAAAAGGACGTCTATGCGACGTATTCCAGATGAGCAAACGCCCTACAAAATACGTCTCCCAGACGCAAACGCACACATCGCACAGACGTCCCCGCGACGTACGTGTGCTATCTGGGGTATTCCACAGAGCCGTGTAATAATGTTTAAGAAGCTACTATTATTATCCTAAATAAACTGATCTGTGATAATGTGAGACTACATAATTGAAGAAAAAAAAGAAAGAATGTTATACTGGTAAACTGCCAGTTTTCATGTTGCTAAGCTGCTTATGTAACAGCCCTGCACCCTAATGTGACTACAATTTGGACAGTCCAGTCGAGAATTAGTGTTCTCTAGCCCAGTGTTTCCCAAGAGGGGTGCCGTCTGTCGAGAGCAGGGGTGCCGTGTAAAAAATCCTTTTTTAATCTTTTTAAATTGCT
>NW_015542341.1:334707-367323 GCF_001515605.1 Sinocyclocheilus anshuiensis | reverse complement strand
TTTATTTGTTCTTATTTTATTACTGACTGCTTACTTGTTATTTTTTATTCAATTCAAAGTTTGAAATCAAGCTATCTCGTGCTACTGCAACAAAATTACCCCACTGTAAAATTAAAAAAACACTGAGTGAGCAAACATTTGTGAGATAGTTTAAGTTATAATGGTAATTAAACAATGTTTACATATGAATAAAAGCCTACATTAAAATCTGTCATATAAATTGGTCTCCTCATTAGAAATTAGCCTACTGATTGCCTCCATGGACAAAAAAAATAATAATATTAAAAATATCTGACACACATATACATATATATATATGACACATTCTGCAGTTCTTCCCTGCTGTACCGAATTTCGATACTTTTCAAAGTATCATATCGAAGTTAGAAATTCAAATATTGTGACAAAATTTATTTTGTAGGGTGCCACAAGTTTGTTAAAATTTCCAAAGGGTGCCGCGACTAAAAAAAGGTTGGGAAACACTGCTCTAGCCTATGTGTTGTCAGCTGAAACCTTCCTGAAACAACCACACCGTGGTCTATCTTTAACGATCAGTGCATCAGTTTATTTGTCATCACAGTACAAAAATAAATAAAAAATAAGCAGAAACAAAATGCAAAAAGTTACAGCAACAGATTTTCGTCTTTTTAAAAGAACAAAAGAGTAACAGATCCGTAACCCTCCCTCCCATCCGCCTGTCAAACTCTAGCCCGATAATATAGAGTCCTATCCTCTAATAAGCATGGCCATGCTCTGATCCTAGAAATCAACATACACACATCAAATTCTTCTATACAAATACACTCGGTCGCGCTCACACACTCGTGCAATCCTTTTTTGTAACACTGTTTTCAGTTCTACAAAGAATTACACAACAGATACAGAGAGAGTTTGACAGGAGTTTAATCTTTTACTTATCATTTTTTAAGATTTTTTTTCTTTCTTTGTTTCAAAGGACTACTCTGTGATGCAAGTGAAAAAATGGCACATTGTTGTGGGCTGTGGGCAAATAATAGCAGGTAAGCAGTGAAGAAGGGCTCACCTACTTCAGCCCCCACAACCTCAAACCCCTGCGGTCTCCTCAGACAGATAGCTCACAGAAAAGTGCAAGTCCTGTATCCAAACCTCTCCTGGCACGTTTTTGAGCAAATTATTGGCTTCCTCGACCTTCAGTCACATAAAGCAATGCAGCAGGGCAAGCAGTCACACAGAATCCATCCATCCCACTTTTATATCATGAGAAGAACAGGCTTTTGCATGAATTAACAGAGACATAATAATGTTTGCTTATATGACTGTAACATTCTTTTTTTTTTTTTTGACTATAAAGAAAGAGATACATAACTACTGAAAAAAGCATGCACAATTTAGCACTGTTGAGATGTTTTAAAGCGGGCAAATAGATCATATACAGTAACACACATTTTCCCTCCAGATCCAGTTTGAATTGATGTCATCAACGTGGCTGCAAATGTCAAGTTTGTAATATTGTTTGGTACTTGAAAACTATTCCTCTATGTAAATTTGATAAAAAAATCGCTGCCTATCTCAAGAAATAGACCACATCTCATCCAGTTTAATGCCTGGAGCTTGTTATCATCTGTGTTGTCATGTGTTAATCACTCATGATTGCTTTTGCAGTGCTGATATGTAGAACATCCCAACAGTACTTCACAGAGGAATTGGTTTCACATATTTAACTTTGATTGAAACCGATCGTCTGTCACTATGATGAATTACCTTGGTGTTTCTCAGATCTGAAAATGGTCTTAAACTAAGCTCTTACACACATTATCGCCTTGAATAATTCATTCGAATGCAAATGTGCATTAACCATAATCTTCATTCCCACCATAAGGTAGCCATCGATCTAAATGCTGCAGTTTTTTTTACAACATTACTAAAATCTCTAAATGCAAGAGAGAAGTGTGTGAAAATAATAAATAACAATAAATTACGATTCCGATACTTGTTATTAATGACAATCCTACTGTTCCAAAGTTTGCCGCCTTTGGTTTGTTTTTAGACCTACATGATTTTCATCAAAGGTATGGCACTGTTTTTGATACATTTACAGGCTTTTCTGTACAGAGACCCCTGTTGAAACTAGTCTGAGTACAAAACAAAATGACAAAGCAATGGCTCATTGAAGCAGGCATAGCAATATGAATTATTTTAACTTTTTTTTTTTCTCCGTATTTTATTCCCTAAACACATATGCAGTCGGCTTACAAAAAACTCAAAGTAGTTTACATCATCCAGGTTGTGTGTGCATTCAGATGAATACAGTTGCTTTAAAAAAATGAAAAAGCTTCAGAGACGTAAACCACAGGAGAGGATCTTTTTAACTCTGTATCATGGATGAAAATAAAGTAGGTCTTTCTAACAAATGTGCTGACAACCTCTTCTTTCACCATTTATGTTATCAGCCACTGTGCAATGCTGGCCTCAAAGTCATTTCTCTTTATTCTTTGTTTGTGGCTTGCGAACATAAACACGCTCAACCTAACACTCAGACGCCCATCTTCCCTTTTTGCAATTGGCTGTAACTGAGTTTGCAACAGCTAGGTGTTTAGCATTCAGCGATTGTCCAGTTTCGTGGACACAGGAGAACAATTGTCTGTTGATTATGAATCAGTCTCCAGTTCTATTGACAGTGGTGGATCTTGGTGCAAAGTGTTCAGAAGTCAGCTAGACAACAGCTGGATTCCTGTCCACATTCAAAGTTGTGTTGTTCTTTTTGTCTCGTTGTGTCTTTTGAAGTCTTTTCTGTCAGTGCTTTTAAATATTCACTACTTTAGAGCATCTGGTCCACTCAAGTCTGGCATTTCTTTGTATTCAGGTCCAAAATTGCCATTGTTAAAGGTATTGAAAGACTCACTACTCCTTTTGAACAACATAAGCATCACCCATTGCTTCCTATAAAATTTATGAATGTGAATAATACACTAAAACATGTCTCATTATTTATTCCACCCATGTAGGAAATATTTAAAAGGATAGTTCACCCAAAAACGAAAAATGTTGTCATTATTTATTCACCCTCTTTCCTACCTTCTAAAAGAAGAAGAGACAAAACAAGATACTGTTTCCAATAATAAAAATAAAGGTTCTTTGTTGGTATCTATTCTTCCACAATGAACCATAAACAACCGTGGAACCTTTCCATTCTACAAAAAGTTTTTTATAGTGGAAAGGAGTTCTTTAGATGTTTAAAATGTTCTTCACACTAATACAAATGTTTTTTTTAAGAACTCAAAGGTTCTTTGGGAAACCAAAAATGGTTATTCTATGGTATTGCTGCTAAAACCCCCACTTGGAACCTTATTTTTAAGAGCCTACAATGAGAGTTAATGGGGTCCAAAACAACCCTTTTGGACCCCATTGTTCCTGGACTAAGAAACACATTTTTCAAAATGTCTTCTTCTGTGTTCCACAGAAGAAAGAAGGGCATACAGGTTTGGAACAACATCAGGGTGAATAGATTTCTCAGAATTTTCATTTTTGGGTGAACTATCCCTTAAAAAATGCCAGACGAGAGTGCTACCAAAGACATATCCAAAGCCCCCTCACCGGTCCAGGCCAATGAGCAGATGACTCCTCTCCTCCTCCTTCTGGCTCTCATTTTTGAGGTCTGCAAAGACCTGGGTGAAATAGTGAGGATCCGAGTTGATCTGCAGCATCTTGGCACTCATCATGTTGATGATAGACAGGCAGCGGTCCCAGAATGTCTCCTTGGAGGTCTCCACCAGGAACGGCTTGAGAGGGTATGAGATCTCATTGCCCATGTAAGAGTAAGACAGGTAGAGGCAGGTCAGCAGCACGGCCTGCAGCTCAAGCTCCGTAACCACTTCGGAGGAGACCACGTCCCGGCAGAGCATGTAGACGAAAACTACGTTGGCCGGAGTGATGAAGCCCTGGTCCTGCCAGCCCTGCAGCAGCAGAGAACGATCCACGCTACGGAGCCACAACACGGGGTCGGTGGGAGAAAGGTGCTTGAGTCGATAGCATCTCCGGCAGAAGAACTCTCCCAAACAGCGCAGCAGCTCGCTGGTGGAGGCTTGGACAATCACCCTCTTGGGTGTCCCGGGAACAATGTTAGAGTTGGAAAGAGGCGCCTTCTTGTCCGAGGAAGCTGTGTTGTTGGAGTTTTTGGAGCCTTGGTTTGATGGACTCGACTGGTCCTGTGTAAAGGAGGAGAGATTTGCACAAGACTGCGACTTCTTGAGGTTCTCATTGTTGAGGTGAGAAACATTGTTCTGGTAGCCAGTATTAGGCTGCACCTTCTTAGAACCCTTTTTCTTGGCAGAGACAGCTACTATTCGTTTCCAAGGCAGTACGTTGATGAGTGGGTGCCGTTTAAGATTCTTGTCTTTGGCGTTCTTGCTGTTCTGAACTGCCGTGTAGTGGCCCACGGTGGCCGGGCCATCCTCGAACAGGGCGGCCTTCCTGTAGCTGGGTGAAAGCGATAGCACGGTTCCCATGATGCCAGGAGTAGGTTATCAGAATCTCAAGGTTAGGGGTCAGCTAAAGAAGGTGCCAAACTGGAGCCCCACTGCTTCCAGAGACTAGTTCAATCTGTGTTAGACATCCAAATTTAGGTTGGTGCTCTATTTAAAGAAGAATGGTGTCGGTATAGATGAGAGCTCTGTCACTGCAAAGCCTGTAAAACAAAAGAGCATCTATAAATACATATAATTTTGATCAAACTGGTGTTTTCCTGGCACATTTTTGATATATACATTTTAATATAATCCTTTTAATATAGCAATAATATAAATGTGTATTTTCTTTTGTTAGCATTTTAGCATTACAGACGTTTGATGCTGCAGAATGCACAATGTATGCAGTATAACTGTGCAAATATAGTCTCTCTTCAGAATAAAAGATGCCTTATACTAGTACATTTTATCTTTATGCTATTGATCTATTTGTTGCCTTTTTATATTTCTTGTCTTTGTTATGTTAAATTTTAGTCAATTTATCTTTTTTTTTTCATCAACACAAATAAAGGGTTCTACCTGTAGTAGTACCCTAACCACTGTAATACTGCATGCTTGCTTGGGAATTAGGCCTTTTATTTTCATTAAAATAATCTTAAATTATTCATGCTATATCCAAGATGATTTCTCAGGTGTCATAATAATTATCTTAGGTCAAAAATGTGCATATATTATTGATATTTATGTAATCTGTGACAATAGTACCCTACTGCTTTTTTGTTTTTATGTTGAAAACAGGCCTTATAATGGTATTATGTCTTAGATTCAACTAAGAGGCATTAATTCTTTATTCTTTGACACACACTTACAATAATAATCAAATCATTATTTTTCAACTGCACGATTTTCTACAATATAAACAGTTGATTTATTGTGTAGATCTACCACATTTACAATATCATAATTTACACCCCACATTTATTAAAAAACATTACACAGTAAACTCAAACCCACCAATGAACATAAATAAAGACATCGCCATGATTGCAGATTTGATTGCACTGCCCTCTTGTAAATAATGATTCCAATGTATCACCGTGAATTTGCATTTAATTGGACATTTAATATTCTCATTGCTCATTCTCATTCAATGCATGTTTGTAGATGATTTAACAAACCACAAAACACACACACGCACACACACACAGACGTCTGTTTTGCTACTATAATGTATTTGTACATTGCTCAAAAATATCAGCCACTGTCCAAGGTTCTGAAAATGTGTAATCCTCCCTGCAATGTTTACATGAGCACGAGAGATTATTGACACTCATTTTCATCATCACATCAACAAAATTAGAATAAAGAAAGAAAGAAAGATAAATCAACAAAATAAATGTTAATCAAGCCAGTTTACAATTCCTTTCTGAATACTGTGATACCTTGAAAATATGACCAACAATCAAGCAAATATAACATCTATGGATACAGAATCTTCAGAGAAATGCAGCTCACTTACAGGAATCTGCTCTCCTCCACGATGCTTTGGCAAAACAAGAGCGCAGTAATGGCTGTCTGGGTTTATCCTTGATAAACTGCGCATCAAGGAGATGCAAAATCAGCCACCCCAAAGAAAAAGATTTTAATACTAAGATTGGCAGGAAGCCTAGATTCCAATAAAATAATAGGGTTTAATCTAACAAAACAATCGTCACGTCTTGGAGGTCTCTGTAGGCGCTCCTGTGGTCTGGGGATGCTGGATGTCTCCTTTGGTTGGTGATGCTGAGAACTGTGAAGCTGTGCTATTGGTCCACACCAGCAGATACGGGATTTAGGTTGATGTTCAGAGCCGTGTGCACTGTGCACTACTATCAGAAAACCTGTGCTAGAGCGCCTCCCGGTGTCTGTGTCCTTAATTCGGGAAGTTGCTCCACTGCCCCGCCTTTGCGCACTTGGCAATCGCAACAAACTTTTAGACTTGAAGGTCATTTAGGTTAAAGTAAAAAAAAGTATTAAAAATTAACAGAATAAAGAGACAAATAATATGTAGGCTATTTATAAGTTTATACATTTAAATACACCAGTAGCTATAGCCTGCATTGTTTTAATGTAATATTTATTTAAATGTAATGTATATTATTTAAAAAAAAAACTATTAATTAAGTTTATATATAATGGTCTCTTATAACATTGTTGCTAAGGACTGAGGCTAACGTTTCAAATAATTGATACCCAGGTTTATTCATAGTATGGGCAGACTATTTGTTTTTTTACATTTTTGTTTCACCATGTAGAAAACTCACCATAAGAAATGTGTATAGGTTTAACACATATTTATATTATGAACTTATGATTATGACACTTATATTATAAACAATCTATTAACCCATTTAATCCCAAAAATCCAAATGTGTCATTAGTAACACTTTGAAATAATCAATAATAATAATAATAATACTATTTTTATTTGTATTGATTGATTTATTTTTAATGGAAAAGTGTGTGAAAATTTGTGTTTTATGGTTGGTCACAATTTTGATCGGTGGGATAATGTGCATACTGAATTAACATATTTCTGCAGTCATCAAAATTCTTATATATCTCAGCCCAATTATTAACACAGTTTAAACTCGGTTTCATCACATTCTAGGGTTACTATTATAAATAAAACCCCTTATACAACACTGATATATTACATATTTAAAAATTGTTACTTTATTGTAATATATATCATAACATTGTTATATTAGTGCAACTAGTATTAAAACATCAATATTATATTTATATTATATTATATTTGTAACATTTGAACTCTTAATTTAGTGCAATATTCAGTGTAACTTTGTCATTGCAACATTTTAGAGCGACCTTCACTAACAACTGCAACTGGATGTGTATACTGTACATAAATGTACTGTATTATCCCAGCAGTCACTATTGTTGCCATCAACATGTTTACTCATTCTGTGACCACACTCAACAAAACTGAACAATTGTGAATTCATATATTAATATTAGACACCTTAAAGATAATGTGTACCAAAAATCTTTGTCATATCTTTATGATAACATACTTTAGTAAACTTTTGTTTTGGAGCTTTGATGCAGCCGTCATCTTCTCATAGTGCAAACAGGAAATAAACTGCCCTGCTTATGTGACAATTTGCACTAACCATGTGAGACTGCACATATTTAACCGAGACCCTTTCTTGTTTCCATATTTGCAGGAAATGCACTAAAACACCAGTCAGAAACATGTTTAGAGCTTTATAAATGAAAACCTTCATTTATAGGGATTCAGGGATTAAATGGGTTAACTTTACTAGAGGAATGGTCATAACTGAGAGAAAGCTTGCGGAATGTTAGCCAAAGTTTCTTGTAAATGTTCCTTGTTATCTGGGTATGTGTTTTCATTTATCAAAAAGCAGAATGGTCAATGGCATAGAAGTACAATCGTACACTAGGCTGCCTTATTTATAGCAGCATTTTATATTATATTTCAGCATCGGGGTCTCTGTCATCACCTCATCACCTACTGACCATAACAACAAAAAAAAAAAAAAATCTGAACAAATTCTAAGAAGGCCTAGCATGGTTATAATCTTAACAACAACAACAACAACAACAACAACAATAATAATTTTATTCGTGTAGCTGTCGCTTTTATCCACAGTGACTTGCATATGAGAATAGTAATACAATGTTTTAGAAAGAAATGTTTTAGTTACTCAATCGTGCACTAGAAAATTAAATGCGAAAAAGACTACAAAACCCAAACTGCTTCCGCACGCACGCACGTATTAACGCACTTCCGGTTGGGCTCGCAAGTGCTTGTGGGCAGTGAGATTTTTTGAATAGGGAAGATGGCAGCCGCGGCAGTGGTGGAGTTTCAGAGAGCTCAGTCTCTCATCAGCACAGACAGAAACGCTTCTATTGACATTTTACATTCAATAGGTAAAACTGTTTTCAAATCATTCGGTAGAACTTTACTTTTCACTCAGCATAGCTACTTTAGTGCTTCAGTATTAGTAGGACTCGGGAGCCATGAGCCGGTGCTGACTCACTGTACTGTGTGTGCGCGCGTCTCAAAACCTAGTAAGCTGCCTCCGTAGGCAGCATTTTTGGACCTTAGGGCCGCGTTCGAAAGTTCGAAGCTGGTTTTGCGTCTTATGCGTGTTCGAACATTTGAATCGAACGTTCGGACGCACCTCCGATTCTCTAAAAACTGTCTAGGTAGGCAGCTCACTACGTTTTGAGACACAACTTGTGTGTATGGATAGTTAGCCTGCAATATTAGCCACTCTTCCAGGCCAAGGCGCATTTTATATAGTTAGGAATTATTTTAATTTTGTATTAATTATAGCTCAACTGATGACATTTTACTTTGTGATTGGACTATGTTGACAATCTTAACTTGATTGACGTGTTTCATACCAACCTTAAAGTAAGCTTTGACATTTCTGTTGTTGCTGTCGTGACATTGGCTAAGATTTCTTTCTTTCTCTATTTGGCTGCTGAAATCATAATTATTTTTTATTAAATAAATGGGCTTGCTACTTGGGGCATAACACGCAGTCTTAGATTAAATAGTTTGGTAGAGTTAAAGCTGGTGTTTTTTGACTAATTAAAACTTGTGCCGATTATTTGCCATCTTCTGTTTAATTTTTGTCGTCTCCAATACCATGTCAGCCTGATTCATTTTTCTTCGTTTTCCTATGAGTAACATAATGACAAGTTGGTTTCAAATTAGATTAAACAAGATAATTATGCATAGGACTTGGTCATTATTATGTTAAGTTATTCTTAAAGGTGAAGTGTATTTTTTTTCTTAGAATTTTAAGTATTTCACCCAGTTTAATACGCAGAGACGGGTATAAGCAAGCAATTGGTAGGTTGATTTTCCCGAAAAGCCTAAACACTGTATCGTTATCAAAACATTACTGTTATTTTGAGCACCCTGAAAAGCCCAACACGGCAACAATGGCTGAGCCAATGGCAGTAGTTTGGGGGCGGGATTATGTGTTGTTCTTCCAATGGCTGATGGGGGGAGTGTTTAGGGAAAGTTGAGTGTTCTGTTGAAAGTCATTATAAGAGTCGGCAGAAATGACAGACTTTATTTATAAAGGTATTTCATTAATTCAGGCATTCATTAATTATCTTTTAATAAATATTCAAATCGTTTACACTCATGAGATTAACTTTTATAAATAGTTTTTTTTTTTGTCTTGTTTCATGGATGTGCTTCTTACAAATGTGTTTAAAGTTTACGTCAGTTATACAAACGGTCATTTACCTAAGACATTTGATGTATTTATGTAATTAAAATGTTTGTATTATTTTAATAATTTTATTTAATATTTAATAATTTTAATTCTAACATCAGCATATATTATATTAAATGATAAAATATAATATCTGGCATTTTCAGTGAGACGAGATGTCCAGGATGATGATGAAGAGGCTGTTCGCGTCAAGGAGCAGAGCATCCTGGAGTTGGGCACTCTCCTGGCTAAGACGGGACAAGCTGCAGGTTGGAATCAACGTTCTGGGGAGGGATGCTGTTCCTGCTATAGAAATGTTTTACTTTGTTGTGACACATCATCATTATCGTTGCATGTTACTTTAGAGCTTGGTGGCCTGCTGAAATTTGTAAGGCCTTTCCTGATATCCATAAGCAAGGCAAAGGCAGCACGGTTGGTGCGCTCGCTCCTGGATCTATTTCTGGACATGGAGGCTGCAACGGGCCAAGAGGTAGAGCTGTGCCTGGAATGCATCGAATGGGCAAAAGCTGAGAAAAGAACCTTCCTCAGACAAGCCCTAGAGGTAAACAAAATTTGCATAAACAACTTTAATTAATTCAGCCAGTAATTAATCATGGGCCAGTAATGAATATAAAATGTAAAATATAAATCTAATATAAAATGGGTAGTTCCAACGCTAAGATTGGAGTGGATGCTTTGATGAATAAAAAGTTTAAAAGAACATTTATTTGAATTTGAAGTAATAATATTGCTATCATGACATTTAAAAAAATATAAATAATATAAACAACTAAATTAATTAATGAAATTAAAGGGTTAGTTCTCCCAAAATTGAAAATTCTGTCATTAATTACTCACCCTCATGTCCTTTCAAACCCATAAGACCTTCATTCATCTTCGGAACACAAATTAAGATATTTTTGATGGAATCTGAGAGCTGTCTGACCCTGCATAGACAGCAACGCAACTGAAATGTTCCCAAGTCCAGAAACGTAGCAAGGAGATCTGTAAAATAATCCATGTGACATCAGTGGTTCAACCGTAATTTTACGAAGCTACGAGAATACTTTTTGTGCAGAAAAAAATAAAACGTTATATAACAATTCGTCTCCTCCGCATCACCCTGTAGCGCCATTTTGGAGAGTATCCGTTGGACGTAAACAGCGTATGCTGTTCTGTGTCAGCTGCGTCATGCCGGATCTGTTTCCTACGTTGTTGGGATTTGATCTGAACGAAAACAGCGTATCCGTGTGACGCAACATTTCAGTTGTATTGCTGTCTATGCAGGGTCAGACAGCTCTCAGATACCATCAAAAATATCTTAATTTGTGTTCCGAAGATGAACAAAGGTCTTACGGGTTTGAAACGACATGAGGGTGAGTAATTAATGACAGAATTTTCATTTTTGGGTGAACTATCCCTTTAACTAGCAGTAGACAACAATACAATTTATCATTATTCCTTCTCTTTTTTTCATCAGGCTCGACTCATTTCACTCTACTTTGACACAATGAGATATCAGGAAGCCCTTCAGCTGGGTAAGAATAATGTAGAAAAATAAATGTGTGTGTGTGTATATATATATATATATAGTGGGATAAACATCTGAGCCAAATAAGAAATTCTGAAATCCATGTTTATTCAATCAATGTTCATTTTTTTTTTTTTTTGACTTTTTGCTCAGGATATGATTTGCAATAAACTGACATTTTAATTAGAAAATTGCAAAATATAAGCATCCTCACTAGTACTACTGATGTGCTTGAAACTTTAAGATTATTTAAGATTATAATCTCTGTTCTTTCTCTTTAGGTTCCCAGTTGCTACAGGAGCTGAAGAAGCTGGCTGATAAAGCTCTGCTGGTGGAGGTTCAGCTGCTGGAGAGTAAAACCTACCACGCTCTCAGCAACCTTCCCAAAGCCAGGGCTGCCCTCACCTCGGCCAGGACCACCGCCAATGCCATTTACTGTCCCCCAAAGCTCCAGGCAGCTCTTGATATGCAGTCAGGCAAGTCTCACTTCTCAGTTTAATGATCTGCAACTGCATTTAAGATTGGAAGTGTGTTTCTTATTGGTATGTGACCTTTTCACCCTTTTACTCCAGGTATCATCCATGCAGCTGGGGAAAAAGATTGGAAAACTGCCTACTCTTACTTCTTTGAGGCTTTTGAGGGCTACGACTCCATCGACAGCCCCAGGGCAGTCACTGCACTGAAATACATGCTTCTCTGCAAGATCATGCTCAGCTTGTAAGTGAGATAACCACTTGCAGTTGATCCCTATTTGTGTGTGGGAGGATAATACAACAGTCATTGTGTTAGCTGTTATGTAACACTGCCTTAACTAAGTAATATTTAAGCTCTCATTTCTTCAGTGCAATGTGTCTCCATAAATCATCGCCTACACTTAATGACATCTGTAGCTAAAGTCCAAAAAAAAGTGTAGCATGTATTAAAATCACAGATTATACACTACTGTTCAAAAGTTTGGGGTTGGTAAATTTTTTATTTTTTTTGAAAGAAGTCTCTTATGCTCTTCAAAGCTGTGTTTATTTGATTAAATATACAGTAAAAAACAGTAATATTGTGAAATATTATTTCAATTAAAAAAATGGTTTTCTTTGTTAGTATATTTTTAATTTAAAGTTATTTATTCCCGTGATGGCAAATCTAAAATTTCAGCAGTCATTACTCCAGTCTTCAGTGTTACATGATCCATTCTAATATGCTGATTTGGTGCTTAAGAAACATTTATTCTTATCAGTGTTGAAAACAGTTGCTGCCTAATATTTTTGTGGAAACAGTAATACATTTTTTTCAGCATTGTTCAATGAATATAACTTTCGAAAGAACTTTTGAAAATAGAAATTATTTGTAACATTATAAATGTCTTTATTGTCACTTTTGATCAATACGATGCATCCCTAGTGAATAAAAGTATTAATTTCTTTTCTTCCAGGCCAGAGGAGGTACAGGCCTTGATCAGTGGCAAACTGGCTCTGCGATATGCAGGGCGACAGGTAAGCTCATTAAAATTCCAGTGTCTTTTTATAGATGAAATTACCGCTTACAAACAAATGCTCTGCATCGACACTTCATGGTTCTTCGTGTGCCATGCTTTTATGTTTGCTTTTAACAACCTGCTATGCATTTGACTTTTTTTTTTTCTGAGCAAGTGCTCATTTATAGTTGTGCCCTGTAATCTTTTCTCCAAAAGACCGATGCACTGAGATGTATAGCACAAGCCAGCAAGAACAGATCATTAGCAGATTTTGAAAAGGTGAGATTTTGACTGTATGTAATATATTTGTAACTGAATTCTTTGATGTCATGCTCAGCTTTCTGCTTGCTCTTTCACACATGAAGGCCCTGACAGAGTACACTAAAGAGCTGAGGGATGACCCCATCATCAACACACATTTGGCCAAGCTTTATGACAATTTGCTGGAACAGAACCTCATTCGGGTCATTGAGCCTTTTTCCAGAGTACAGGTAGTGTGTGCATAGATATTTTCATCCTAAAGTGTGTAATTTATTTTTGTTTTTTTGTGAATGTATTTTTTTTGAAGACACTTAATTTACAAAGAACCAAAGCCTAAAACCTTTTTATGCCCTTTCCCCCCCCCTCTTTTCTCTATTTTCAAGATAACACACATAGCAGGTCTCATCAAACTCTCAAAGGTACGAACTGTTCTCTTCTGTTCAAAAGCTTTTGACTCTCATTCAGAGTTTCCACTTATTATACACTCACAGTGCACAGTACTACCAAAAAACAAAACAAAACAAAAAAAAAACCTTCGTTCATCTTTGGAACACTGGAGCTTTCTGACCCTGCATAGACAGCAAGAGAACTACCACGTTCGAGGCCCAGAAATGTAGTAAGGACATTGTTAAAATAGTCCATGTGACAACAGTGGTTCATCTGTCATTTTATGAAGCTACGAGAATTATTTTGTGCACAAAGAAAACAAAAATAACGACTTGATTCAACAATTTCTTCTCTTCTGGCTCAGTCTTTGACGCACGTTTTTGAGAGTATCACGATGCATGCATGTGGTGCGGCTGTCGCAGGAGCCGGCGTTCTGACGTAGAATGTTCATTGTATATTCTGGTTCGAATTAAGTAAGGCTGGGCAAAAAATTTCAAGTCATCCTCTCTGTCGAAATCTTCAGACATGTTTGCTTGCAAACATTTTTATTTTATTATTTGTGTTCTCATTGCACACAAAAATATTCTTGTAGCTTCATAAAATTAAGGTTGAATCACTGATGTCACATGTACTATTTTAATTATGTCCTTACTACGTTTCTGGGCCTTGAACGTGGTAGTTGCATTGCTGTGTATGCAGGGTCAGAAAACTTGGATTTCATCAAAAATATCTTAATTTGTGTTCCGGAGATGAACAAAGGTCTTAAGGGTTTGGAACGGCATGAAGGTGAGTAATTAATGAAAGAATTTTAATTATTGGGTGAACTATCCCTTTAAGGTAATATTTTCTTACTTGAAACAGAGTAGAGGCTTAGACATGGAAACAGTATTATTGGATGGTCGATATGCAGGGCCGGACTGGTACGCAATTTCATTATAGAAATTATTACCTTTATTTAGCAAGGATGCTTTAAATTGATCAAAAGTGATGATAAAAACATTTATAATGTTACAAAAGATTTATATTTCAGATAAATGCTGTTCTTCTGAACTTTATTCATCAAATAAACCTGAAAAAGAATCTAATCTGTTTTCAACAATAATAATAATAATAATGTTTTTTGAGCAGCAAATCAGCATATTAGAATGATTTCTGAAGGATCATGTGACACTGAAGACTGGAGTAATGATGCTGAAAATTCAGCTTTGATCACAGGAATAAATTAAATTTTAATAAAAATATTTCATAATATTACTGTCACAATATTACTATTAATATCACAAAATACTGTTTTTGCTTTATTTTGGATCAAATAAATGAGGGCTTGGTGAGCAGAAGAGACTTCTTTAAAATACATTAAAAATCTTACTGATCAAAACCTTTTGACTGGTAGTGTATTAAAACACAATTTCTAAAGTGCCTAAATGTCAAAATTAGTACAATATATTTGTTGAAAAAGTCTAATACACTATTGAATTATTAGGCTGTGAGCCTGTTACTCATATTATTTTTGTGTTGCTGTCTCAAGCTCCCTGTACAATAAATCCTTGTGAATATCTGTCTCTGCTAAATGTTTTTAATGAAACTTTACAATCGATATTGATGTCCTTTAGCACAGTATTCTGAATGATGATAATAATGGGGTGCTACTGATAGCCTAACAGACACTAGCAGTTTAATACTCAACTAGGTTAATAAAGACAAAACTATGTAGCGTATTTACAGATGAAACTGACCTGCACTTGAAGCCCTGAACAGGTCAGTGATGTTGCTACATTTCACTGCTTCTTCTGGCTGCTTTCTCTCTTTCATAGAGTCCCGTGCATCGGTTCTGTTCGGAACTGTTTGACAGAAGCACGGAACACAACGTGAGCTGATTCGTATAGTGCAGCACTGCCAGTCAAGACTAACCGATTTATGATTTATTATCGATTTATTATCGAATGAAAATCGGAAATGATCACCTTGGTACATTGAGAAGGCATAAATATAAAATATTAAGAATAATATATTTATAAAAAATAAAAATAAAAAACAGGGCAGCGGGTCAAATTAGCCGTCAGGCCACCGGGAATTCTCCCGATGGCCAGCCCGTGCCTTTCGATATGTCATGACTTGACTTAAGTGAATAGTTTATAGCTGTAATGTTTTAAAAACTGATATTAGCTTTAATCATAATGACACAGCCCTCAATGTCACCACAAAAAAACAACAAAATGATAAGCTATGATCGTGGTTCCCAAACTGGGGGTGCGGCAAGGCTTGAGGGATAGTATACAGTCAGCAGATTATTTTGCAAAAGAAACCTCTGCAGGGCGATAAAGACTACACTGCGTAATTTTCCCGCTTATCATGCGGGAACGCAATTAATTGAACGCAAAATATTAATTTGACATTTTAATTACCTTAATATGACTCGCAGTACCCGCTTGAGCGCTCATTTATCATTTGTAGCAGTTGTGGTTGTATCAATAACAGACCACTAGATGGCGCAATCGAAGATTCAGAGTTGTAAATATTGAAAATATTTTTCTCTACAAAAGGGGGGCCCAGGGGCGGACTGGCCATCTGGACATTCTGGAGAAGTCCAGAACGGCCGTCGGCCTGCTGGTTCATCATCAAAGAAAAAGTGTCAGTTTAAGTGACGTTGACGGCCGACAAAAGGGGGTGCTAATGCAATTTATTTTTGCTTATAAGAAACTGAAACTGACGCGAAGAAGAGTGGGCTCGTGATGGCAAGCAAAAAAAACGTGAAGATAAAGGCAGTTGGGAGGAGCTAAAAGAAAAAAAAACGAACAGTTACATCAGGTTACCTTTGCTCGCCTCTCTCACTATAGAGCATGTGGCCTATAGCACTATAGTAAAGTCCCAGGACACCCCTAGTCCGAGCGTCACTGCTATTTATTACTCTGCATTGTCTGACATAAATATTCCATTCATTCATAAAGAGACCGCAGCGATTCTAAAACGGGTTACATTTGAGAGCTATTGAGTTAGAAAATAGAGTAAAAGAAGTAGCCTCTGAGGTGATTAGTCTGATTAACATGACGCACACAGAGACACACATATGAATAATCAAATTGAAGAAATCTGTTGTTGCAGGTTTCTAGACTCTAGGTTTGTTTATCATTGTCATATACATTTTGCATTCTGCTCTTTTTATAAAGATTTCAAGTATTTTAGTTCATACAATAATGCATTTATTTCAGTCCCCTGCTGAAAAAAACAAAACAAAAAAAACAATAGAAACCATCACATAATTTGTAATGGTTTTACTGGTTATAATTAAAAATTGTATAGTTTTTAATGGAAATTGTAATCATGCCTATTGGTTTCTACTGGTAATTGGTCGCCTTCTATTGGTGGCTTTTGTTAAAACCACTAAATCCTAATGAAATATGTCCCAAAACACACTACAGAAAACCCTTATTTAATGGTTTTAATGTTTAAAAGTTGATTGTTTGTAATGGTAATATACACACAACCTTTGAGCATGGCATTGATAACCATGTCACCACAGCACTGATTTCATTCCCTCATTTTAAAGAGGACATATGATGCTATTTTAAATGGTCATTATTTTGTTTATTGGGTGTACTAGAATAGGTTAATGTGCATTTTCACATACTGTATGTTATTGCAGCACCTCTATTCCCAGTCTGAAATGTTCTAATTGAGTTCTGGTTTTTACAAAGCTGCTCCTTGCCAAAAAGACCAAAGTGTCCTGATTGGACAGCTGACCCAGTGCATTGTGACTGGCCAAACATATCAAGCGTGTATGACGCCCCTTACCACAATCAGCTTCTGAAGCTTCTAAAGCAGCTGCAAACACAAACTGTTAATAATGGTGTTGGTTTTACCATATCATTTCGAGCCCAAGTCAAATTCAGAAAATGCAGATCGACTTGAGCAAAACGTTTTTTTTTTTTTTTCTTGAGTAAAAAGATTTTATTTTGTAAAGCCTCGCCCTCTGTCTTTGCATATGCCTTTGAGTGGGCATTATCATAACATATAAGTAGAAGTTTGCGGAAGTAATATCTAGACTTCAGTTTTTCATTATAGGAAGGTCTAGAGTGGTGTTCTCTGTTAGATAGAATAAATCCAATATGTGGGAGACTTTGTAACCTTGCAGACCTTATACGTGCACTAATAGATACATTACACACGAAAGGAAAAGTAAAACATTAAAAAGCATCATATGCCCTCTTTAAGAGATTATAACTATTTTCATAATTAGTAATGAACTATGTCCCCTAATAATTTCCTGCCTCTCTACAGTATGTTACACAATCAAATGAAAGTGGCAAAATCCCAAAAATATCTTGAATTCATGATCTGATGGATTTCTACTATTGCAGGCATTCTAGCAGGGTCACCATGGGTTTTGTGATGTTATTTGCCATAAATGCGATAGGATTGCTGTAATATTGTGAGATAGTAACGGCTGTTTGTACTTGTGGTGGGCCTATTTGGGAGAAAATCCAAGGCCGTTTTTTACTCCCAGCCCGTCCCTGGGGGGGCCCGGCAGAAAAAGTTTGGGAACCACTGAGCTATGAAATGAACAATGACTTTATTACCATGTGTACATGATCACTAAAATGGACATCTCTTTCCTTTATTTGTTGTGGCCCACAGGGTGATGTTGAGAGGAAACTGTCACAAATGATCCTGGACAAAAAGTTTCATGGTTTGTCATGGTTTTTCTTTTCTTTTTTTTAAATGATAAAATATTATTTAAAATATAATAATAAATTCAGCTGCAAACACAAACTGTTAATAATGGTGTTGGTTTTACCATATCATTTCGAGCCCAAGTCAAATTCAGAAAATGCAGATCGACTTGAGCAAAACGTTTTTTTTTTTTTTTCTTGAGTAAAAAGATTTTATTTTGTAAAGCCTCGCCCTCTGTCTTTGCATATGCCTTTGAGTGGGCATTATCATAACATATAAGTAGAAGTTTGCGGAAGTAATATCTAGACTTCAGTTTTTCATTATAGGAAGGTCTAGAGTGGTGTTCTCTGTTAGATAGAATAAATCCAATATGTGGGAGACTTTGTAACCTTGCAGACCTTATACGTGCACTAATAGATACATTACACACGAAAGGAAAAGTAAAACATTAAAAAGCATCATATGCCCTCTTTAAGAGATTATAACTATTTTCATAATTAGTAATGAACTATGTCCCCTAATAATTTCCTGCCTCTCTACAGTATGTTACACAATCAAATGAAAGTGGCAAAATCCCAAAAATATCTTGAATTCATGATCTGATGGATTTCTACTATTGCAGGCATTCTTGACCAAGGTGAAGGAGTGCTCATCATATTCGAAGAGCCCCCTGTGGACAAGACTTACGAGGCAGCTCTAGAAACCATACAGAACATGAGCAAAGTTGTGGATTCACTGTACAACAAGGCTAAGAAGTTAACATAGGTGAGGCACTTAATAAAATAAAATGCACACACAAATTATTTTGCTCTCTAAATATCCATGTTTGTTATGAAATCTGGTTAAATGTTTATCTGTAATTCATGTATCTGCCTGATTTTTGAAGCGCGTCTTCATGTTTCTCTCCTGCAGAATAAACATCAGAAGCTGCTGCTGTGTGAAATGGTTGTATGCGTGTGAGTTTGCCCGTGTGTCTGTGTGTATGGCCAACATGTGGAACTTTTTTTCTCACAGCAAAAAGGGACAACATTGAGCAAGATCTACTTGTTCCCCAGTTGAGAGTTTTTAATGTTTCTTTTCTTTCAAATGGACAATTTCATCTTTCTGATACTCTGATTTTTTTTGTTCTTCTCTGTATCTCTCAACGGCCAACACAGGCCATCAGGGAATGTTGTACAACTACAACAAAATCCTAAAATGTCATATAGAAATGTATAGCTCTTCTGCATTTAAAGTTTTTTAATCACAGCAACTTTGTGATACAGACTCTTGGGTTTCGGTTATCTGCGGTTCATCGGTTGTTTCCAGTAGTGCACATCTTTTTCCCCTTTTCCTCATTTTATGGATGCACATTCTAAATGATTGTTGTAGTTGAGAGATTCAAAGGAACAGGCTCTGTAATAAGCACAGTTGCCAATCATATTACCACACACACACACACACACACTAGAAAATGATTTTCTAAGTTCATATGATCAAGAGTATTGTTTGCCTTTTACTTTTGCAGTATACCGTCTTTACAGTTTTGTATTTACAGTGTACTGTTTGC
The DNA here is from genome assembly GCF_001515605.1 of Sinocyclocheilus anshuiensis. Classification (NCBI taxonomy): domain Eukaryota; kingdom Metazoa; phylum Chordata; class Actinopteri; order Cypriniformes; family Cyprinidae; genus Sinocyclocheilus; species Sinocyclocheilus anshuiensis. Next base: position 347,753 of record NW_015542341.1, on the reverse strand, counting down.
CAAGTAGGGTGGTTATATTAAACAGCCCAGTCCTACAAAGGTTTTAGTCCTCTTTGATTAAAATAACATTTTCCCCAACACACATTTATGTCTGCACTGAAATTTATTCTTTCATTCGTTTGTTTGTTCGTTGATTTTTTTCTGATCTTTTCAGATCCGTATCTCAATGCAAACTCCATTTCTAGTTTGCCAGCAATAGACCATTGTATAAGTTAAATACCCTCAATACTGTTATTTTTAAATTCAATGTTTTGTAATTTTTTTGAAATCTCATTGTTTTCCTGTAAATGTATACGTTCACACAGCCTTTGCAAAAATTATTATTCATTTATTCTGTTGAGTGTGCAATTATAAATATTCAACAACAAAAAAGTAATTTCTTGTGGGAGAATGATGTTTTTAAATGACTTTGAAGTCCAATGTTGATTTGAGAGCTTCCTGCATGTGATTGTGATTGATTTGTAGTGGTGATCTAGCATTGATCATTGACATTGAGAATTTACTGAGACATTAAACACTTTGGAAAGTAATGTTTATTTTATTTTATTTTTGATTTATTTTTTGTGCCTAACATTGAAAAGTGGTCCACAAAAGTCCTCTATCCAAAGCGTAGGTTCTCAATGATTGAAATCTTGGTATAAGCAGATTTCAGTTCAAGGAAAATGACTTCATTTTTGTATGAGTTGGCCTGTTCACTTATTAAAGTGTTTTGATTACATTTATTGGTTTTGAGGGAAATTATCCTTATCCCTTGTTTGTACATGAGTATAATCAGGGCAATTTCCTTAATGTGGAAGCAAGTGTGTTTTTCTTGTGATGAGAAGTATTTGGGCATTTTCGCAACAAATACATTAGGATTGAATGCTAAATCACAGGGACATTATTTCATGAGAACCAAAACCAATATATTGTTTGCTGTGGTTAAAACAATATTAACTTTGTGTAGAAAAAGAGTAACCTCATTATTTATTTGAAGTTCTGATCTTATCCACTGAAATACCTTTTCAGAATAACTGACTCTTTAAGATCAGACTAGCTCAGATTAGTATATAAAATATGTAAATGCTTAAAGCTGGAATTCCACTTTTCAAAGAGTTAATGTATTAGTTTGTTTCTCTAGTTATAAATATAATTATGACAGCAGAGGGCAGACAGAGGTGATGGGACTAAAAATAATGACAATGAATAATTATAATAAAACAACAACAATTGAACAACCTAACTATCCTTGAGTGGATAAGACTGCTTCTCTTCTATTCCATATTACAATTTATTTTAATGAGCTTCTATAATAATTTCATAATTTGAACAGACTGACTGGGTTTAGTACTCTCAGCAGTTCAAATGATGAGATTAATTTAGATTTCAACAGAATAAATAAAAACTGCAATAAAAACATGCAAACTGCATGAATAAATATGGATGGTAAACCTTTATTTTGAAATAAACCTTCAGGTACATGAAACCCACATATACTCCTGAAATAATTTTTTAAAATTTATCTTTGAAATCCTTGGAATATATTCAGTAATTCAGATCAACTATATGAACAATTCTACGAATAACCGTTACACAATACATCCAGTAGCATCCAGAAATGACATTTGAAATATTGTTCCGAATAAATATGCGAGACTTTTATTTTGACACTCTAAATGTCCAGCGTTTGACTCGACGTTCTTGCGGACGCTTTCACACTGGCCTTGTATATGGCAGTTCAGTAGACAAACACTGAATGAAACGAAACCATACACGTGTCATGCTGATGCACGCAGACAGATACATTTAATAAACATGACTGTACAACGACGAGGAATCAGTAAAACCCCTGAAAGTAGCGCCATTGAAAAGAAAATTAAGAGGTAATGTTTTTCAATTTCTGAAACTTCATGAGCCCATATTGACTTTGCATTGCTGCTGCTTCAGATCCTTGTTTACATGCATAATACTCCCTACATGATGTCAGAATAAATGTATATTTCACTTTTTCGTTTCGTTGTGCAATCTGGCAGTCAAATGAATGGATGAAAGCAATGCACACCTGACAGTCCATCGCACCTGTGTTCTGTATTCCTATGGTGTGTGTTCATTCAGGGGAAATGCGCAGAGACAGGCCTCTTCTTGGAGAGGTAAGGTGATCACGCTGTTGCTGCTGACAGGAGTCACTGGATTAGTGAGCTGGATGTATTTCACATGGGCTGATGACTTTACACACACATTGGTTTCAAGAGGCGAGATCCTCACTCAGCCTAGAGTGTTCACAGTTGAGTGCTCTGAAGACTACAAGAAGTACAAGTTCTTTCCAGGTATGCAGGGGGTTATTCATCCATTCATTGAACTCCACTCACTCAGTGTACAGCATGTATTGCAATATTTATAGGAAACTACACTATTGCATTTGTTTTTTTTATAAATTTAATAGGGAAAATTGCATGTTGATTTAAACTGATAGAAAGTGACATTCCAACCATGTTTTTGTGGTATTTGCATATTGAACTGTAATTGGTCTTTTTTGATCAAACTCTATATTTTATTACAATTCTTTTGCTACCTTGCAAATATATGTATGGTTTTTAAAAGTGGCATTTAAAATGCATTCACTTGTTATGCATTGTTGCTTGTTACTTTTATAGATAAAATATATGAAATAATATTTATAATATGTGATAAAATATATAAATAAAGAGGGGAAAAAGTTAAATCCCTTTTCCTCTTGTTTTCATATTTATATAGATTGAATGTATAATACCTGTACATTTACAATAATTTATTTGTGATATTTGCATGTTGAACTGTAATTGATGTTTTTTTCTTATTATCAATTCAATATGCAGATTATTATCAATTTCTTTCTTAAGCTGTATTTTATTACAATTATTTTGACATCTTGCAAGTATTTGATAGTTTTTAACAGTGGCATTAAAATAGCATTTACTTGTATTGCTTGTTAATTTTATTGAAAAATATAAAAAATAATATTTAATAATACATGTATTATATTATAAAATATAAATTAAGAGGGAAAAAGTTTAAGCGTTATAATTAAACTGTCATTTACCTTTTTTTTTTTCCCCTGCTTGGGAACAGTTATTGCCAAAACTTTGTGAAAATATTTTACTTGGTATTGATGTAAGCTACATTCTCTTTTAAAATGGGTAATTTATTAGATTGATTAATCAATCAGTTACCTGGTTTGCTATGTTTATAAAACATTACATATCAAATTTTTCTTAACCAAAAAAAAAAAAAAGTTGTACTCTACTAATTTTCGTTGTGCATATCGGACAGACATTACGACAGACATAAATATGCTTTGGGAAAAAGAATGGAAAGAGGGAAATATATTGTCCTGAAGCTAACTGTAGCTGTTTGTGGTCTTTTGAAATGGATTCTAGCAAGTGGCATATGAATCTGTGCCAGAATGCTGTATACTGTGGAATTTGATTGGATGTACAGCCTTGTTGTCAATTGAACACCCCACTGTGAATATTGCCTGACTGACAGCACCTCCTCTCTGAGAGGATTCTGGAACAGAGTCATTATGCAGTACATTTTGCAGGGCAAGCTCCCTCGCTGAATGTGTCATTGAATATGCAGTTTGAAGAGAGAATTTGGCAGGGGCATAGAGCCAGTTACTTTAATCACTGTCATATCAATATAAAAGGCTAATGCATTCTGTCCTCAGGTTGCACCCCATCAAAATGCGGCAGAGCTATTACAGACAGTGTTGTGACTTTGGAGGAGGCAAAGAAGCTTAGAAGGTACACATGCACACTGACAAACATCTTGATAAATGTATATGTAGGGGCGTTTCCACCGAGAAGGCAAGGAACGCAGTGTCTCCTCAAAAAATTGGATGAGAAAAAAAGTTGTAGTACAAAAATAAAACAACACCAATATTACAAAATATAACATTAAAAAGTGTATAAATCACTAGTTTTCCTAAAGAATTATTGTCCAAGAGCGACACAGGCAGGTAAAGTTACAGCGGGAGTCCACGTCTCTCTCGCCTCCCCAGAGCCCAATGAGTTTTAACAGACCCTCTAAAGCATGCGGTGAGTTCGGTGGGGGGTAATTAAGAATGAATGGGGGAAAGTACAAAGACTTTTATGCTCATGAAGGCTGCATTTATTTGATCAAAATACTGTAAAAACAGTAATATTGTGAAATTTAAAATAACTGAATGTGCTTTATTCCTGCGTTGACAGTAGAATTTTCAGCAGCATTACTCCAGTCTTCAGTGTCACCTTTAGTAATAATTCTGATATGCTGATTTGGTGCTCAAATATCATTTCTGAATACTACACTGTTAAAAAAAATCTGTTGCAAATATGACATTATTGGAGTATGGTTTACAAGAATATACTATTTTCATGTTTATTTCAATGTGTTACTTGCTATTTTTGTAGCTAATTGTGAATTGTATTAGCAGTTTGTGAGTGAAAATTGTTGAATTTTTTCTTTCAATGTAGCATTGTTGAAAACAGCTGCTTAATGTTTTTTTTTTGTGGAAATGGTGATACTTCTGAAAATTATTTTATTTTGTTTTATTTTTTTCTCAAGATTCTTTGAGTAGAAATATCTAAATAACAGCATTTATTTGAAATAGAAGTCTTTTGTAACATTATAAATGTCTTTAATGTCAACATTGCAATATAATGCTTTCTTGCATAATAAAAGTATTATTATTATTTTAATTAATACTTTAGTATACATGCATAAATACATGTGTTCTCTTATTTTACAGGTTAGCTGAGCGGGGCTTATCACTTGCTGGCTCAGATGGTGGTGTGAGTAAACACTTTTCAGTTCAAATGCTTGCATCTTTGTTTCAAAATAATGACACGAGTCTGTCATGGAAGCAGTTGCTTAAGAACACAAGAGGGCAGTACACACTATGGTTTTGACTTGAGCTGGAATTCAAGAACAAACTTCTTTTCCATTATGTGTCTAGATGGCACCATATTGTTTGGTAAGATTGAGTTTCCACAGGAAAGCAAAAGCACTCTCATTAAGAGTGCATTTGAGAAAATTCACATATGATGTGTTGTAAATTCTGGAAGCAACTGTTATGTGTTTGATGGGAACAACTTGTGACATTCTCAGTGGTTATTGAAATTGCATTTTGCATTAGTAACAGATTAAGTTAGCTCACCAGTTCATCACTTTGCTGCTTAATGGGAAAATACTGGAAAAGAGCATTGTCAAAAAGTACATGTGGTGCTGAGACCTAAACCATATTGTAAAATAAAACTAACCAGATACTATTTAGACTGAATCTAAGGTCCAGTATTGCTTAAAATGTTACAACCACTGTTAATAACATCTTCATTTGAGATAGTTAAGCAGCTAGCGTTTCCTTCACTAATTTGTGGCTTGGAGTGACCTTGAACTTGTTGAAACCTGTAAAAAAGAAAAGTGAAATTCATAAAATAATTTTCTGTTTTAATATATTATAAAATGTAATCTATTGCTGTGATGTGCAAAGCTGAATTTTCAGCTGCAGTTATTTAAGTCTTCAGTGTCACATGATCCTTCAGAAATCATTCTAATATGCTGATTTGGTGCTCAAGAAACTTTTCTTATCAATATTGAAAACAGTTATGCTGCTTTATTTTTGTGGAAACCATGGTAGTTCAGGATGCTTTTGTGAACAGAACGTTCAAAAGAACAACATTTATTTGAAATAGAAATGTTTTGCCCAATTATTAATGTCTTTACTGTCACTTTTTTAATTAATTTAATGCATTCTTGCAGAATAAAAGTATTGATTTCTTTTTTAAAAATGTGCACTTTTCGGACTTTTCACCCAAATTGTTATGCTGATAATGCTGTTTGTTATTATACATTTCATGTTACCTTACAATAATGCATGTTTGAAGCATGTTTGCTTGTGGTGACTTTTAGACCCCTCTTATAAAAAGACTGTAGATTACTTTTTATGATGTGTTCACTTTATTTTGACTGCACTGGATTACATAGAGAATATCTAAGGTGATACCTGTATAATGTTACATAAAATAAATTTTTTAAGGTAGAAACCTAGTCTTGAGATCTTACCAGGCAAAGAGGCCTTTTATAGAGTGTGACCAGTGAACTAAAAGAGAGTTTTTAAGAGGAGATCAGCCTCATCATAATGATTTATGAAGTGTGTGGTGACAGAGAGCAGGGAATACCAGGACTGAGAGGAGTTCTTCTGTTGACCTTATGATGAAGCACGAATAACAGCCTCAAGTCCTCAGTGGTTGTCTTTGGAGTTTATTCAAACCAGAGATACTAGGGAAAGCATTGCTTTTTTGACAGATATTGACAGTTTCCTCTTTGAAAGTGTCTTTATTCCTTTTTGTTGTGTACAGGCCTCCATCCTGGACCTTCACTCTGGGGCGTTGTCGATGGGAAAGCAGTTTGTAAATATCTATAGGTGAGTATGCTGTCATCTCCAAGTTGTCTCCAATTGAACTTCAGCTACAGCTTGATCTATTCGAATCACAGCTCTATCAGACTTCTCAAGGTGCATTTCATCTGCACATCAAAGTACACCCTTGGGCCTGAGGAGCAGAACAGAAATCAATGGCGGCAATGATGGAATGACTTTCTAGCTTTCTAGATCATGTCTTCTTTTACACATGGAGTTTTTCCTCATGCCTTTATATGGGGTTTACACTTCGGTGCCCACACACAGGCTGGTACTCTGCTGGCAGTTAACGTGTACAGCTGGCATGTGTTGGCACGCTTGCGGTGACACTTTGGTCTTCTCTGTGTGTGAATCTATTGCTGCTTGTATTTTGATGTGGCAGCAGCATTTCAGTTTTTAAATGGCTGCCATCCTACAAATGTTTAAGGTGGTGTGTTTTTGTATTGGTTTTTATTTCCATCAGGACCACTATCGTCAAAGATGATTGACAATTAGCATACAGTTTGGATTGGCGGTATGGTTCTGTTCTGGGCAAGAACTCCCTGCGCCTCCATGCAGCCTAGCATGGATGAGAGCAGGGAGAGCAGCAATAACCCCCCAGGGTAAACAGAACAGAACTAACATAAATGTATTGCAGATAATGTTAAAGTTCAATCATTTTATGTACACATTTTAGAATTAGTCTGATTCAAGGAGAATCAGAAGGCTGAATCCCGACTGACAGAGGAGCAGTTGGGGATGGAGGAGGGTAATTAGCTATTGAGCAATGCGAAAACTGCTGATAATACTGAGGGACCTTATATATGAATGCTTAGATAGGTGTCGTATTCCCATAGGTAGATGGGGATCAGCTGAAGGTCAGCTGATGCAAGCTTGACTAACGTGACCTGCCAGAACTAACGCTACGCTTGATTTATCTCAAATGAATCCATCTGTTTTTTGTTTTTTTATCCCCAGATATTTTAAGAATGAGTTAAGGGATGTTTTTACAGAAGATGATTTTGAATTGTACAGGTGAGTGATGTGGAAATGTTTGAAGTAACTAAAAATCTGTTAATTCCAAATCATTCAGTTCTCAAATATTGGATGAGTCCAACGTTAGTATTTTATTTTATTTTATTTCAGTTTAGTTTATTAATTAAGTTTAATTTTATTTTAGTTTATTCATTAAGTTTAGTTTAATCATTAAGGTGTTTTAATTTTAAATCGTTGCTTCTGGTCAAAATATGAGTCCTCTATCCACAATAACGGTTCCTCCAGTAAAAAAAAGTCCATCTCAAAAGTTCCTGTTCTCCTCTCACATTAAAATCCACCAACATAATTGTGCAGGACTGTTTTGGATTGTTTTTGCTTCTAACCAGTGCTTGATCTGTGCATATTTCTCTCCTGATTCAGACAAGATGACTTTTCCACTGGCGAAACTAATATTAGGGATAGAGGACAAACGCACAGGTTTTTGCTTCACATGACGTTAATTGATAGACATGTGGATTATTATTTTGTTTATAGTAAATATTTTTAATTATGGGTGAACTATTCCTTTAATATTTGTAGTGGTGGTGCTTTATTTTTATAATCTCTTTAGCTGTGCCACTATAGTTATACACATTCAGACCGTACTTGGATTGTACTTTTTTTTTTTTTGCGTTTTACACCATGAGCATTGCATTTTTAAGATGATGTGTCAAGTTAAAAATAGTTCTACTGTTTTGAACACAAGAATCCTAATTATCCAGGGCTTCCTTAATGATTGGTCAGCTGGTCCTTGAGGCAGCCCACCAACTAGTTGGTCTAATCTGTGGTTTTATGATACCTATTATGGATATAGATGAATAAAAGTAGGAAATGTCTACTATATAAAGAAATTGTATGTGCTCTGTTTTAAACCAGGGATGTCCGTAGCCGAATTCAAAAGGTAATAGCTGAGACTTTTGGTCTGGACTCCAAACAGATGTACCTCACCAAGCCCACCTTCTTCTCTCGCATCAACAGCACCGCTGCCAAAACCACTCATGACGAGTACTGGCACCCACATATCGATAAGGTAACACGCACATCCAAGAACACTTTAGTGTCTAGCTTTTAACTCATATCCCAGGAATGTTCAAGAACTCCTAATGTTTACTCTATGACCAGTGTTCTGAAACATCAATCACATTGGTTCCCTCAGAAGATTTACCAAAAATATCTCCATGCACATGGGCCCAGATATTTTGAACTAGCTTTAATAGGCCATATTATTGCAAAGTTGACATTTATAAATAAATAATGTTTCACATCAAATTAGTTCAGTGACTTGAAATAAAGCAGAAATGTAAATACTTGTCTAGGGAAGCAAATCTTTAAAACAAACGCAAAGGGATTTGGATATGAATAATGGAACTAGATTAATATTATATTCGTGATGTAACCACACATCAGCTAATTATTACAGATATGAAAGTAATTGGCACTCAACCTCAATAACTGGTGTATGGGAGATCCCCACAGCCCAGTGCTGCACAGCTTCATGAACCAGTCACAGTATGTAATACTTGAATTTGATTTTAAGGTGACAAATATACTTGGTATGTACACTGACTTTTATTGCTGCACAGATGCGGCTTAAATGTATTTATACAGGAATCATAATCACAGGAAACAATGAATCACACGCTTGAATGTGATATGTTGATATATATTGATTTACGCAGATGAATGCTGATTTATGTGACGTTTTATGCTGACTATTTACAGATCTTCTTTATGCACCAAGAGCTTGTAACACTCCAAAGAGAAAGGAAAAATTGAAATAGCATCATATGACCCCTTTAATGCTGCTGTTTTTACTACAAAATATTATAATAATATTTTATAACAAAATATTTTATAAATACAAAATAATAACACAAAATATTTCGGCACCAAATTGGCAAAATAAAAATAATTATTTAAAAGACAGTTATTTAACATAACTGTCTGTCTTAATCAAATACAAATATTCATGCATAACGAGCCCCAGGAGGGGTCAAGACTCGCGGTACGCCACTGGCCCATATGGTTTAAGCATATTTGACCTATTCTCTGAATTTCTCATGCATTAGAGATGGAAATGCTCAGCAATGTTTGCATCCAAAACAATGATGTTTCATACAGCACAGTTAGGCCCTGAAGTCTTTATTTGACAAAGCCTAAAAAACATGATTTATTTTTGAAACAAAACGTAATGTTCCTTCTTTACTTTTGAGCTGTTGAAATAAGGTCTTGAGGGGATCTATTATCAGTTCAAGTTCATTTATGTCCGGTCTTAGAAATGCAGCTTTGATCTCTGAGTAGGTTGTGCATTTATGAATGTGGCCATCAGGGTGATTTAATCAAAGTGATCATTTCACTTTGCAGGCAAGGTTTACATGCTTGGCTGTAACGCATCAGAGGAATCAACTGCTTACATTGAATATAAATTGCTTTTGTGTTTTGGATTTCTTCATGTTGCATGAGAGGCAAAAAGATAAACAGATTATCCTAAGGTCATTGTAGCTTGTAGCTGCACCTATTGGTTTGTTTTTGAAATGTTTTCTGCCATTTGCTTATACAGTTTTATAATTCACTTGAATCAGTGATAATGTGCTGTGCTGGTAGGGTTTGTCCATTTGGGATGCGAGGTGATATTTTGGCATTGGTAGAGTAATAAAAACAAATAAGCGTCTCGATTGCTCAATGTACTCCCTCTGGGTAGGTGTGTGGAATATTCCTCATTAATCCGTCTCTGAAAAACCACTGGAAATAACGGGTGGCCGTCTGAACACTGCCAGTCTTAAATTCTAGATTTGATTAAAGTAGTTAAAAGTGTGATCTGACATGCTGAGCGGTGACGCCTATGTGGTTTGGGATCACTAAAGAGATTCCCCTCATAAAGCAGAGCAGATTTTAAAGTCCCAGGGACGCTGTTAAATTCTACCACTGTTTTTCGTTAAGCCAGGAAATTTTAGGCTTTACTTGAGTGTTTTTTTTCTTCTACATTACAAAAATTGCAGCAATTCTAAATAAATTGGTGAATAATGAAACTGTCAATCAATTAGAGATTACCTTGATGTGTTAACTCATAATCAGTTTGTTCACCCTGTCCCCCTCAAGTACAAAATTTAAATTCCACTAACTAAGATGAATTATTCAAACCTCCTAATTAGTGCTTTAGGCTCATGCCGAGATTTACTTGAGGTTTTAAGGAAAAGAAATGTTCGTGTTTTTTAAAATGAGCATTTTTTTTTTTTTTTTAAAGGAGACTTATGGATCCTTTGACTACACGTCTTTGCTCTACTTGTCTGATTATGGGTTGGAGTTTGGTGGCGGACGGTTTGTCTTCATGGATCCCAGTAGCAACAGGACGGTGGAGCCACGTGCTGGTAAATACTGTACAAACAATATCACACACATCATCTGGGTTTGTAAAAAAGCATGAAAGTACTGCAATGTGTTCAAGCACGATAAGGTTTTAATTAGGGCTGTCAGTTGAAAATGAAATCAAATTGATGGTGTGATTAATTAAATGATATGCCGATTAATCAAATCAATCAGCATAGTAAAGTATAGTAAAATGCAGATTATTGGCAAGATTAAATTCTTTAAATCTTAAGTCTTTTTAAAATAATTATTTGTACTTATTAACAGGTTGAATATAGACTGGCGATTGATGGCATCTTTTTATGGTTTTACAAAGAAAAAGTATATTTCAAATAATTGCTGCTCTTTAGAACTTTCTATTAATCAGAATGGATATTTTAAATATTTGAATTAAAATAGAAAACAGATGCTTTAAATTGTAGTAATTTTTCACAATATTACTGTGTTTTTTGATTTAAAAAAAATATGTACGAAAATGCTTAAAGCTAAAACCTTTCTTGTTGGTTTTACACCTAATGCCCACTGGAATTTTTAATTAATTTCTGTGCTCCCGAGTATTTAAATTACTTCTTGCAAGACATGGTGTGATGTTTACTTAAATTAAGATCAGTCATGCTCTGCCTGGTAACTGTGCCTAATGCGCATAATAATGTGCAAAATAGAATGAATGATTGATTGTTTTGTGTAACGTGTGTAAAGTTTCCGTTCTTTGAATTCTGTTGGGAGGGAAAACTGCATTTTAAAGTAGCAAGAAGTGTACCTCCTGTAGGAAGGCACAAGGGAAAGGTACTAAAACCAGTTAATCTGTAATGAAGATACATTGCAGGTAGTGTGTATAAACTTTATGAGGTTATTAATTGGCACCACTGAGCTTCTTTCGCACACCGGTGTCATTTTAAAGGATCATGTATGTGGCTCAGTGGTTGCATTGAGGTGCGAAAGCATTAATTGTAACTTTTTCATTTGTATATAACCATGCAGTACAGTGCTTCCCACAGGTTTGAAATATACTTGTGGTGGTAGCCAGGTGGAAAATCCTCCTATTACCCACGGTTTGCCTAGAACATTCTATATTTATTCAGTGCTTCCCACAGGTTTGAAATATACTTGCGGTGGTAGCCGGGTGGGAAAATCCTCCTATTACCCATGGCACAAAAATGGTCTACATTTGACAAATAACAAATAATGTGTGATTTTTAACAATATTTTAATTTATTGAAATTCATTTTAATTACATAGCCTACTATTACATTTAATTACATACTAATATTATTTATTATAATATGCATTGTAAATTATGCAAAATTACAGCATTTAAATGGTAGAGTTCTCCTTACTTTGTCATATAGTGTCTCTCTCAGTGAATGGCACACAGATTGTACTGATACTAGACTAGTAGAGAGAGAAAATATGCATTCTTACAACCGTCTAAAATAGTGGTCTTCACTATTTTTTTCATGGGAGCCGCACTGATAGGGCAAAGTCAATCGGAGAGCCACTTTTACCGCAAAGTATAAAAAATTGCATCCAGTCATAAATAGCATGTCTTTTTATCAATCTGTTATCCCTGATATGCAATGCAATGCAATACAAAAGGGAGTATCATTCTTTATCATTTACCAGTCAAATTTGAATTGAATTTGAAAAATTTTTTTTATACTAGCCCATCATGTATCTAACCATCCAAGTGCACATTCGGCGTTAAGAGCTGTTAAGATTAAAACTGGCAAGTCCGATGGACGTAGGACAAAGCAAGTGTAAATATCTTTTCTAGTCTATATTTCCATCTTCTAATGCCGCTGTTTTAGTTTTTTTTTAAAAATTTTTTATATAAATTATTTGTAATAGAGCAGACACTGTCTGACCGTTTTATGTTTTTCCATCCCCAAAATATAAGACGACTTAAAATGATCATTAAGACGTTTGTTTTACCATTTCATGTATTGAAGACTTTTTAAGACATTAAATTTAAGAAAACTCACCCGGAGGGATTTTGCTTTATTCGCACACGTGCTCCTTAAATACATTTTACAGTTCGCGCACATCTATTTTTATTTGCGACTGAAGCGCCCGCACTGTCGAGCCCCGTGTCTGTGAAATATCCCCCACGTCTCTGCAGCGCACGTGGGAACGTCAGCGGGAGTAAACAGTTCTCGCGCACACAGAACGAGCAGATACGAAACGTGTAGGGCAAGGGGAGATTTTCCACTAATCAAACACGGATGGTTTCATTATTTTGGGCGGATAAAAA
>NW_015542341.1:319795-333434 GCF_001515605.1 Sinocyclocheilus anshuiensis | reverse complement strand
TATATATATATATATATATATATATATATATATATTTTATTTTTTTTATTTTTTTTTTTTTTTTTGTTAAAATAAATAAATACAATAATTGTGTTTTGTTATTTTTTATTTATTTTATTTTATTAATTTAAAAATTAGTATGACAAATGACATAAATGACAAATGGATGACTTTTGCAGTGACAGGCCTAATGTGGCACCAAAGATTTAAATTAATTGTTTAAAAGTAATTAATTAAAAATAAAATATTTTAATAATAAATAAGAATAATTATAATAAACAGTAACTAAATGTTTTCTTTCCATGTATTTTTTTATTTTTTTAATTTAGTATTTTACATTTGCATTTTATTATAGTAAGAGTGAGACAATTTTTGGCTTGTTACCAAATATATCTTCTTTTTTTTTTTTGAAAATTTTGTATAGTACTAAAGTAAATGGCAAAATTGGTGAGACGATAATAAACAGCATTTTGTTATAGTAAAAGTGATATAATTTCTGACTTTTTACTGCATGTTGTTTTTTAAATTAATTAATTAAAAATGAAAAATGTTAATAATAAATAAGAATAATTATAATAAACAATAACAAACTTTTTTTAATAAAAAAAATTGTATTTTAAATTAGCATTTTATTATAGTATAATTGAGAATTTTTGGCCTGTTACCAAATGTGGCTCTTTTTTTTTATATATATATATATAAATTGAAAGTTATTGGTTATTAATCATTATTCTTTTTTATTACTAAAAATGTAGTATAGTACTAAAGTAAATGACATAAATGTATGGACGGCGATAAACAATATTTTATTATAGACAATATTTGACTTTTTACCATATCTTGGCTTTAAAAAAAATATTTTAATAATAAAAATAACAAACAATGACAAAAAATAACTTATTTAAATTGGTTAGTTTAAATTTAGCACATTACTCAATTAAATGACATAAATGGATGATGTTGCATTAATAAAATGTCGCAGTCACATCAATTTCAACATGTGGGTCTAGATCTGGATTTCTGTACATCCAGTTTTGTACATCAATTGATCATGTAGTTTGTTTGCAGTGACAGACTGAACATTGCACTTCCATTTGTGACTCTTCTGAATTGTAGAGATGGTTTTATTAAAGTGGATGTGAGATCAGCGGTGTTCAGGAGGATGTGTTGGGAAAGTGCTGAACTCGCGCCGCCAGCGTGACCTGTATTCATTCACTGAGCCCAACATCAATCTGCCATCTGTGTTATTCGTGGCGTTTGGCGTTCGCAGCTCCTTCTGACCGAACCGCTGCTAGTTAGGCCAAATATGCGCTTTACAGCAGCGTCTGCTGCTCCGCTCATGCAGAATTAGGGCTTACGCTGACGTCAGGATGGAGAGTTATGTTTGAAAGAGGCTTAATGTGTTATATGCTCTGGATTTGGTTAAAAATATCAGCCAATGCACAAATACACAACAGGATTCATTTAGTCACATGCTGGATGCGTGCAGACACACACACACACACACACACACACACTCCAGCACAAACATATGTTCACACATACACACTCGCCAAGCGCCAAATGTGAGTAGAAACGGGATTCGTTGGGAAAATAAAATGCCAGTTATTCACCAGCTGTCTGGACATTCTTTTTCTGTTTTTGCCATTTGACTTATAAGAATGACTGTGTGAGCGTCACTGATGACTAATTCTACTGAAGACTCTTTGACCTCAATGAAAACATTATGCATTTACATTCACGTTTTTTTTTTATTTGACAGATGCTTTTATCCAAAGCGACTTGCATTGCATTGAAGTTATGCATTTTTTTACTCCGTTCATGCATTCCCTGGGAATCGAGCCCATGGTTTTTGCGTTGCTAGCAATGGCACTAAATTGTTTTCTGTATTGAAATATGCATGAAAACCGTAAACAACTAAAGTTCGCTTAACAGCTTAATAGTTTGTCATTTTGACAAAATTTTGTCACAATACCAGCATTTCAGTCGTTTGTACTAATTACAGTAAAATTTCATGGTTCTCGGCACCAATTTCAATACCAGTGAAAAACTATTGGAATTATTAAACTATTATAAAATAATAAATAAAATGAATGAGTTAGTTTTAATGGTAATGAGGATAATAATAGTTTATAATATAATAATATATTATAATTAGGGCTGTCAGTTGATACATTTTTTTTTATCTAATTACATGATGTGTCGATTAATTAATCTAATTAATCACAAATTGAATTTGGCTGTAAAAATTACCCACAAAAGATAATTTAAAGCTATTATTGTGTTACATGAGAAAGTATCAAGTAGATATTACAAATAGTAGCTTTAGAAATAAATATTTGATTTGATTCAACAAAATTTATTACACATAAACATAAGGCTGGGCGATATGGCCTAAAAAAAAAAAAAAAACTGATTTTTTTCACAAAAATCCGATTTACGATTTAAATCGATTTTTTCCCCCCTACTTAAAATCAATCTGCAGATGACAAAGAAATTGTTCAAAACAAGTTTTAACTTTATTTTGTTTTGATTTTCCCTTCTGGGATTTGATCTGGATTTCCCCCTTGGGGTTAAAGTGCAAACAGAAACAACAAGCCAAAAAGACAAGATGGCAGGCCCTGCCATTGTAAACAGTGAAAATGCAACATAACGTAACATAACATAAAATGTACATAACATTGTTATCATACCGGATACAGTTTGTAAATGTTTGTAAGACTAGGTTCAGTGGTCTTCACTATTTTTTTCATGGGAGCCGCACTGATAGGGCAAAGTCAATCGGAGAGCCACTTTTACCGCAAAGTATAAAAAATTGCATCCAGTCATAAATAGCATGTCTTTTTATCAATCTGTTATCCCTGATATGCAATGCAATGCAATACAAAAGGGAGTATCATTCTTTATCATTTACCAGTCAAATTTGAATTGAATTTGAAAAATTTTTTTTATACTAGCCCATCATGTATCTAACCATCCAAGTGCACATTCGGCGTTAAGAGCTGTTAAGATTAAAACTGGCAAGTCCGATGGACGTAGGACAAAGCAAGTGTAAATATCTTTTCTAGTCTATATTTCCATCTTCTAATGCCGCTGTTTTAGTTTTTTTTTAAAAATTTTTTATATAAATTATTTGTAATAGAGCAGACACTGTCTGACCGTTTTATGTTTTTCCATCCCCAAAATATAAGACGACTTAAAATGATCATTAAGACGTTTGTTTTACCATTTCATGTATTGAAGACTTTTTAAGGCATTAAATTTAAGAAAACTCACCCGGAGGGATATTGCTTTATTCGCACACGTGCTCCTTAAATACATTTTACGGTTCGTGCACATCTATTTTTATTTGCGACTGAAGTGCCCGCACTGTCGAGCCCTGTGTCTGTGAAATATCTGCCACGTCTCTGCAGCGCAGTTCTCGCGCACACAGAACGAGCAGATACGAAATGTGTAGGGCGAGGGAAGATTTTCCACTAGTTAATCGATCGCGGATGGTTTCATTATTTTGGGCGGATAAAAAAAGTATGAGGGTAAAAATAATAAAAGCAAAAATGTTTCTCCATATATACTTGGGCGGCCGTTAATATACCTGGGCGGCCCGCCCAAGTAAAGTCTATGTGTGGGGATTTCATTAAGACTCTCTCCTGTATCGCACAGATTACAGCCACACTCCAAATGCTCTTTATGACTTGTTTTACATACCTGCTGCATGGACTAATTGTTTTGTTTTCTCATCCTGGCATTTTGATAATGTCCCCGTGATAACGTGATCCATGAATAGCTGCCTGATTATTTGGTCTGCACGGAGAAGCTGTTTTTTGGCTTGTGCATGTGAATTCATTTACCTTTCAGCTCTTTATTAGGATCTGTCATTTTTGAGTGGATAATGTCTGCTATTTTCCAACTCTGTTAAGGTGCACTCGGAAAAATGGCATCATACAATGATGATAGAAACTGTCAGGCTCCTTTCTTTTAAAATCTTCACCCACACCATGAGAGGTGTTTTGCCACGTAACGTGACTTTTGATCACGCAGTGCTCTCTGAGCCCATTAAAGAGTGATGGCAGGTGTCTGCATATAAAATATGCTTTTGCATGTGTATGTGTATATATATATAAATATTTATCTATAGATCCATATATATGAAATAATATATGTGTGTGTGTGTATATTTACATTTTTATATTCAGACTTAAAATTATATATTCAGATTTACTTCTATATATTCATGATTTACATTTTTATTATAATTTGTTTTTATATGTTCAGACATATAACTATATATCTAGATTTACATTTTTATAGTCAGATTTATAACTATATATTCTGATTTATATATTCAGATTTTATGTAATTATTTACTGTTTGGCGCTTCATAAGTAGCATTTTTATTTTATTTTGTTTAGCTTTTTTTATCATCAGTGTCACTTCTAGGCTTAAAATACCCATAATTCATTATTCATCAGACCCCAATATTTGCTGCTTTGGATTTTTCCCTCCTGTCGTGCCTCGTCTCCAGCTAGGGTGATGAGTTTTGAATGTCTGTTTCCAGTTTTAAATGAATTAGGATACAGTGTGTTGGATGTGGCAGCTGGAACGTGTTCTTGTTCACTGGGTGGTAGAAGCAGTGTGCTCTGTCGGTGTGTTGATTTTCCATCAGGTGTGACTGATGAGCCCTGATCTTCGCTAAAGTAATTATTAGTCTGATGGATAACTGTCGAACAGGCTGTAATTATAACTAGACTGACAATCAACCTCCCTCTTTCATGATGGATGCGAGCAGGAGAGATATTGGCCTGTTGAGACACACAGCGCTAAACACAAAGGAGGAGGACAGAGGTGAGATGAGAAAGGGGAGGGGGCTCTGCACAGACATTAGAAGAGTGTGAAAGATGATGTGGTATGTTATAAGATTAGACTGGGGGGAAAAGCACTTTAGCTATGTCGCACTGGGAAAATTGCTGCCTGGCGCTGGATGAATCCTCTGGGATCACAGCTGCATCTCCTAATTTGAGAGTCAGAGAGGTGCAACCTGCTCTTAGCCCAGCAAACACCTCATACGGCTAGAACCAGCTGAGGAGTTTAAAAGAGGTGACAGGTGCGTTTTTATTGTCGGGTGGAAAAACAAAGGCCTGTATTTTTGGCTGTTAATTTCTGTGATTGTAGATGAAAGGAAATGACATAGTGTTTGATATGCACATACTGTATAAGGACACTTTTTAAAAGCAGAAGACCTTGAAGTGGTGAAATACAGTAGCTATCTGTCATGTTATGTCTTTATGGCATGCATTTAAAGGGTTTCTCTTATGTAATTTTTTTTTTGCATTTAAACTTTATTTAAACTTTATTTACTCCAATAGTAAGTCCCTTTAAGGCACGACAGTTCATTTGGTGACCGAAATCTTCAAAACTGTTTCTCATGATTAAGTTTCGATAATATATTGTACGTAAGGTATTTTATTATGCTCGTTCTAGTGTAAACAAACTCTATCAAAAAGCAGGACTTCCATTCCTACATTAGATTGAGAGTTGCATTTTCTTCCATTATTTTTTCTAAGAGTGGCCTGTTTCCTCCCCCTTAAAATATGCGAGAAAACTCTCTTGCTCATGAATTATGGGGGCTTTTTCATTCATTTTGGTGGCATTTCCAACCTTGCACAACACTAATTTATGCCAAGGTCAAAATAGCTTACTGGTTAAAGGGATAGTTCACCTAATAATTACAATTCAGTCATCATTTACTCACCCTCAAGTTCCAAACCTGTATGAATTTCTTTCTTCTGTTGAACACAAAAGAAGATATTTTGAAGAATATGTATGACCAAAGAATGTGTGTTAATGGTCCCCACTGACTTCCATAGTACCTTTTATTTTTGTATTTAAGTGTTATGTGTGTTGTCGATTTACGTGTTGTTAACTCTGGTAAGGGATGTCGAAAAGACTTGTGTGATCTCGCAGAATTAGAACTTAAATGCAGTTCTCGGTCACACAGTCAATTGATAACTAATGTCATGGGCCAAATTTCAATAAAAACTAAAAACATAAAATAAAAAATGTCTTGCAAAAAGTGCACTCATCTAGTCAGAGCACAAAAGGGCATAGACTAGATCATATGCGACTTTTTTCTATTGATTTTGTTTCCACTCTAAATATTCTTTTCCGTTTTCATTAAACTCCTCTCCATGGAAACACAATCATATCAAGCATATCATTAGAAAATAATTGCCATTTTATTGTTTCGCAGTGAACCAAGTTACATGACAACATGCTGGCAAATTGTGTGTGCTTCTCTGTGCCTTTCATGCTTAATTTGTCTTTTTGCTAAATTTCTAAAGCATTGAACCTGATGTTTTTTAGCCCGTTTCTGTCTTGCATGATATCGTTCCTCTCCTAATTTCCATGCAAACACTGTAATCAGGATTTAAAGTTTCCCAGCCTAATACTCCAGATGTCCTTAGGCATTCTTTCATCTTGCAGGTTTTATGGCATTATACACTTTCTTCCAGCAACGTAATGCAGTATGTTATAATATTTACACATCCATAGTGATCCTAACGTGTCATCTCCTCAAACGTGCAATAACATTGTAACATTTTAATGATATTCAAAGTAACTTGTGCAGACACAGTTTGCATAAATATCCTGTTTAGCAAATGTCTCCTTATGCATCTTCAGTTGAAGTGTACAGAATTAGACTTGGCTAATTAGCATGGAGGCAGCATGCTGTTTTTAATAACTTCCTTCCAGCTTTAACCTGCATGGGTCACTGTGAAACCTGCCATTTTATGGAGGAATGTTTTTGCTGAAAATATCTAGTTTTAGTTTATCAGATTGATATGATATGATATCTTATCATATCAGAAAGTAATGTTATATGTAGGGGAGAGAAATGTTATTCCATCACCAAATTATCAGATGTTTTCAATAATAAATACATTTAAAACAATTAATGCCAAAGGTATGTTTATACAGACTTAGATAATTTTTTAGAGAATAAATGCTATTTGATTCTCTAAAAAGAATAAAATTGGGCTTTATGTTGATTCACAGGAAAGAACTGGCTCATAAATGTTATTCGTCTCATCTATATTAAACTCTGTCAGAATGTTGTAATATTAAATTAATGTAATATAATAAAATATTAAAACCTGCTGTGTTCCATACAAAAATCATTAAGGATTTTTTATGTTAATGAAACTGGTTCCAAGTTTTATTTTTATTTTTGTACTAAAAAAAATCCCTGTTGTATTTTCTTTGCTATATTTTAGTTATGTAACTGCTTGCCTGCTTGCATATTTCTTTGAACATGAGTAATAATAAATAAATGGATTTCAATTGTAATATCAAGCACATTATTTTTTTCTCCTCCTTAACCAAGCACTGACATGTTAATGAAAAGACTGGTTTCCTGCTCAACTGGGGATTTTGGGGTGTTGCAAACAGTATTAAAATGTGCATAGAAGTAAATTATTATCTTAATATTTATTATTTATTGTATTTTTTTTTTCTTTTTTTAAGCAGGAGCTTTGTAAACCATACTTTATAGTTTCCACATAAGCCTGTTTTTATAAACAACACGTTGAGAAAACTCATTTGCTCTTCTGTGGCACTGCTGTGTTGATTAGTGCATTACAAAGTCATACCTTGTTGACACTTAAATCACAGAGCATGTTTTGTTAGCCATTTTCTCTGCTTTAACATGTATGGCGTTATCACTTCCATCCGTTTTCATTACACAGTTCCAATTGCATTGCCTAACACTTCTGATTTCCACAAGCTTTCATTCAGCTTGAAGGATCTATGTTACATTATGGATATTCCACCAGCAGTACATACAGCATTTATTCATAGAATTTTACACATGCATTTCCACTTCTAAAAGTCAGCTTTTCAAAGAAACATGAACATTTAATGAGATTCAGTACAACTTTCATGATCAAGAATGGTCTACAAAGGTCAATACAGGGCAGAAATAATGGTGGTAAGTTACATAAATATCAAATTTAGCAAAAGCCTCGCTTCTTAAAATGAAATCATCAGTCCGACCAAGTAAAATTAGGGCATTTAAATAATTATCTCAGCACCAACTTGTATTTAGAGATGCTTTGGAACCACTTTCCATCAACACTCAGATTTACCGTGTGCTGGTCACCATTAAATATGTCAAATGTAAACACAAACATTTAACTTCAGAGACAGCTTAAAACTATTTTAAACTGCCAGTCATGAGAAAAAATAAAATGACATTTAAAACAGTATCCGTACAGTCTGAACGTTGTTGATTTACTTTAGGCTGACGTTAACATACTTCATATGCTTGTTTTTCAGCATATCACTTCAGCCTTTCTCCCGTTTCTCTCTGTCATCGTCCATCTTCTTTCATCTCTTGCAGGTCGGGTGTCTTTCTTCTCATCCGGTTCTGAGAACCTCCATCGTGTGGAGAAGGTCACTTGGGGTACTCGATATGCCATTACAGTGTCCTTCACATGTGACCCCGATTATGCCATTGATAACCCCTCCCTGCCTGTAGGATCCACCCGGCTCAAAGAGACGGATGAGTGACAGGAACCCTACGGCAAACACACAGGAAAATACCGAAACAACAGTCGTGTTCATGGCATAAAAAAATTCTTATTGTCCCGTTAGAAAAATGGTTGGGATTTTCTGTGCTCAAATGGGTTTTGTCTCCTTTATGTTTTTAATTTAAGAGGTGTTTTGTATTTTCAGGAGATTTACTTGAATTGCCGTCATTTTGAAGGCATGCATCTTGTGGGTTTGACTTGCATTCCGAAGGTGCTTCTTTACAATTGAATTCTCTCTTTCCTGGCTGTGCTTCACTCTTTAAAATCTTTTATATTATTATAGTTAAATCGCTGTCTAGACAGGAGACACAAGTGGGATGAGAGAACAGGTGTATGTAATGAAAACAAAAAGCTGGAAACCCGGTTGTCAAATATCTCTATTTATGTCACAAGCTGAAAAAATACTCTTTGTAGATTTGCTTTCAAAAACTACTTATGTTACTAATGAAACATCAGTGTACCAGATACCCAAAGAATATTTCATTCCTTCAGCCATGTCTTTCTACTTGTATGAAAGTTTTAAAAGAAAACCTTTTTGATATCTTTGATAAAAGAGTGTTATAATATTCAAAGAGAGAAGAAAAGTTTACTTTGTATGTCTTTTATTCTAAGGTCTCTTTAACCTTCCATTGCCAAGTATAAAATTTTGTAATGCGTATCTGATGAGCACACATTCCCTCTTTCGACTGTGTTAGTTTTAATTACACTGACATTATGTGGTAAAAGTCAAGTTTAGCCAGTCACAACACATTTGTTTTTGAAACCTTGTTTTGAGATGTAACAGCTAATTGGCGTCTCTGTTTACAGACCCACAGCCCAAAACTGAGTGCTCTCTCTGTTGTGTGAGTTGATGTGAGATTCAGAACAGAAGGTTGTTACTTCTCTAAAGCATGGGCAACCATCAAAATCTTCTCAGTAGTTTGTTTTTAAACCTTAGGCTATGAATTTGTCAAAACCTGTGGTGACTTTTAGGGAACAACACAAGGGTAAACTTGCATTTTTTGCCTTTTTAGACACATTCTGAATCTGCTTATACATTTAATGCTTGTTATTCAAATGCATGCACCAGCTTTATTATAATAGGTAGAGAAGTCTGTTTGCTCTCTACTCCTATGTGATGATTCATGAATTTTGGCTGATGCCTAATTTGCTGTTCCTGTTGCATCACCAGTAGCTTAATTGGAAATCTCTCTTGGTCTGTAACGTTCCCTTTTTTCAGCTGCTAATTCATTCATGTTTAGCTGCTGTAAGGCTGAATATTAACTAGTGTGCAAAAACTCTTCCTAAATGTATCATTTCAGGTGTATGCCAATCAAATAGGTTTTGCCAACAGCAATCAGAGTCTTGTGTCTCAGGGTAGATCACCTCAGCGACTCGTTGATTTACTGCCACTGTATACAATAGACTGAAATACAATGCGTCCATATCTTGTGGAGTTGCTTATTTATCTGTGATGAGCTGCATTTGCTTGAGATGATGGGGTTGGATATGTTGGCCGTGCATAAATGTGCGTGTTTGTTTTGAAAAATGGGGAGAGGATGTTCGTTCCTGTTCAAAAGTATGGGGTCAGTAAGATTATTATTTTTTTGTGTTTTTGAAAGTATCTCTTATGCTAATTAAGACTGCATTTATTTAAAATACTGAAAAACCCCAGTAATATTTTGAAATATTATTACAACTTAAAATAACTTTTCTTTTTTAATATATAATAAAATGTAATTTATTATATGATGCCAAAGCTGAATTTTCAGGAGCCTTTATTCCAGTCTTCAGTGTCACAGGATCCTTCCAAAATTGTTCTACACTCTAAAAAATGCTGGGTTAAATATAACCCAGCGCTGTTTAGAGTGTATTATGCCGATTTTGTGCTCAGGAAACTTTTATTATTATTATTATCAATGTTGAAAACAGCGCGGTTGGGTTGTTTTGAACCCAACCGCTGGGTCAAAACAACCCAATAGCTGGGTTTGTCCCTTTTTAACCCAGCATTTTTTAGAGTGTATTATGCCGATTTTGTGCTCAGGAAACTTTTATTATTATTATTATCAATGTTGAAAACAGCCATACTGCTGAATACTTCTGTGGAAACAGTCATTCATGCATTTTTTTTTGTCAGGATTCCTTGAATAAGAAAGTTCAGCACTTGTTTAAAATTAATATTTCTATAATGTTAAGTCTTTCACTTTTGATCAATTTAATGCATCCTTGCTGAATAAAAGTATTATTTCCTTAAAAATAAAGTCTTACTGACACCACATTTTTGAATGGTATAAATCAACATTTTGGCTAGATACTGTACATTTACATAAGAGTAGGAGTGTTGCAGTATGCGCTAGTTTGATGTGCATTAGTCCTATGATATTGTCATCTATTTAAAGCCTTTTAAGATCTTTCTTAATCTCATTACATTCTTATTATCTAGTCCTAAAGATTAAAATTTGATTTGCCTGATTATTGGCAGCTGCTTCGATGTTAAGACAGCTTTTCAAACTGGAATGTAAGTGCACAGCTGATGTGTACAGCTTTTGGCAGAGAGGTTTTGCCAGTGGGTGTTGTGGTTTTGAAGAACAGATGTTGCTAATTAAATGATATGACAAAACAAATGATGGACACATTCGAATTTGTAGTTTGACCATAAGCAATTTGCAAGAAATTCTGGATCGATGGCTACAGTAACACAAGATTCCCTCTGGCGATACTGTTTACTCTTAAGTCATGCAATTTCCTATGACTACTCACTTGCAGAGTCCAACAATAACGTACGGCGAGATTGTGATTTATTTAATTTCTTGAAGAGACAGAAAAATAAGAAAGGAAATGTGTAATGTTTGACTGGCGCCTTCAATCTGCGGTTGTGCAATTTGTTATTAAAGTGCTTTCTCTGCAGTGTCATTAAGTAAATTGATACACTCTCTCCTGACATCAGACTCAATTCTTCCATTTTTAAGCTAATCTTTCCATGATAAATGATGCTCAGAGTGTTTTGCCAGCGTGAGACTTGGCACTTGGATCTACTTAAGAAATCCCATAACTGTTTTGACCCCGGTCTGAGCGTCAACAACCCTCTCTTGAGAGTTTCTTGAGAGTGTTCTTTAATTTTCCTGGCAAGTTTGCATGTTTTTATTTTGTACTAAGGATACAGAGTGTAAAGCATCACTGTAGCCACCTGCTACTCTTTTCTGTATCAGTGTTTCCCAGAAATATGCCAGACTCATTGACTGAGCATAATGCATTAGTGCTTGAGGAACAGAGTTCAAATGCATGAATATGCATAGGCCAGTTTAGCCCTAAGCGGTGAATGCCACCATATGGATTGTAAGATGGGAATTTGTAGATGATGAGTGTCTCGTGATGCACGTCAAGATTTATTTCTTTGCTCTGGTGCGCAAGTACAGCTGAATGGACTAGTGATGAGTGAGCACAGTATTAGTGCACTAATGTCTCAGATTAGTGGACCATTTGTTGTCTTCTTTTGTAGATTGGCTATATGAAATTTCACTGTGAGCTGACGTCATTGTAAATGATTGTTTCAGTGTGTATTATTGCAATGATATGGACCCCATGATGGATTTAAGTGTAGGTTCATTACAATATCATTTCGGTATTGTACTTTTTTTTTTTCCCACACTAGATTTAAATCCTCATCATCCACATAATTACAACTCTGTGGAAAATAACATATTTCTGTGATAAGACAGCGTTTTGACACATGGAAAATATGTGGGAAAAGTTACTCTTGGCACAATAAAATTGATTAATAGTTCTGATAACATGCTTTTCCATCTGGACTGTGAATGCAGCAAAAAAAAAAATAAAAATGCAGTTTTTCTAATAATGTGTGATTTATGCCAGTGAAGTAGTGGGCTGGATGTATCATTGGTACAGTATTTACACGAATAGGTTAAGCTTTCCAGTCTCTTCACTGCATCATTATGCTGTCTTCACATGTCGAAAGATCTTACTTTCCACTTCTGCAGTTGTAATTACAAATATGTAGCATTCAAGTATTAGAAGTTCTGCATATTAGCATATTATTTGAGCATTCCTGGGTTTATCAGGTAATCTCAACAGAGGTATCAAGACCTTGATATACTGAGAGTCCTACTTGCATGTCACTTTTATGAAAATGTTTCCTTCTACACTGGAAAAAAATTGCTGTAGAAACAATTTTCACTCAGAAATTGCTAGTAAATTTCACACAATTTTAAGCAGAAAGACTGAAATAGTATTTTTTTTTTGTACACACTCCAACACACTCCAATAATCTTTGTGTCATCTACATTTTCGAAAAATCTTTTTTTTTTTTTTTTTTTTGTACAAGCATTCAAAGTCAACTGAAGGACATGACATTAGGTGCATTGTTTAAATTAGGTTCACGCAAATCTGGAAAATATGAATGAGTGGGTTGTTTGAAAATGGAGGTAAGTGTGTGTTTAATCAAACATTTAAGAGCAATTCTTCCACTGGGATACTTAAAAGAAGTTAAATTTCCTCTGTTACAGCATTTATCTAATGTTTTGGAATAATGATTATGTCATGGCCTGGATCAGCCCTCAAATGGATATTAATATCATGTGTGATGGTGTGGAAATGTAATATGTGTGATGGTAATGAGTTTTGGTGGAAAAGTTGGATAATCTTTTTTGTTTACTCTAGTTGGCAAAATTTGAATGCTTAAAAATAAAGGAATGAATGGATTAAAATCCATGTTTGTTAATGACATCTGTCATATAATAATGTTAATAATAATAATAATAATGTTATCTAAAATCCAAACTGTCACTGTGCTGTTCTGTCAGATAACCTTTGTCATTTCTTCTCTCATTTTAGTCATAACCTAATTGAAATGAGAAAAGAAGAAATCCTCCCCCAATATATTTATTTCTAATTTATTTATGTATTTATTTTTGGGTGGGGGAGAGGAAAATGTGTTTGTGTAAAACCTACAGTTGTATAAAAATAGTTTTATGCAGTGTTTGGTGTGATGGTAATGACAAGCAGAATTGAGGACAGTGATTTACAATATATATATATATATATATATATATACAGTG
>NW_015542341.1:311864-319731 GCF_001515605.1 Sinocyclocheilus anshuiensis | reverse complement strand
AGTAATTATAGGTTAAAAAGTGTTCATCTATTTTAATACATTCTTCATATCTAGAATGGCTGTTTGTAAAAGTCGCCGTTGGGCACAGTAAAGTCCCACTAACTGAAGAACTATGCTTACCTTTACACGAACGGGTTAAGCTTTCCAATCTCTTCACTGCATCACCTTTAACTGCGCCATGACAAGCGTCTCGGAGTTGAACTCAAACTGATTACTGGATGACGCAGACTTTCCCAAAGAGTACAAGCTCGGTGGGCGCTTTTTAAACGATGACGTGTAGCGGTAAAAACTCTTGTGGCGGTTTTTAAGATACTCCCGATAATTCTTGGTCAAGAGCGTGTACAAAAACGGGTTGATGCAGCTGTTGCTGTAGGTCAGACTCGCCACGAGGTAATTGATGCTCGTGTGCGTGTGTGAGGCGAGACTGAAGGGCTTGTGGTACAAGGGCACAAGTTGCCATATCCAAAAAGGCAGAAAGCACGCCCAGAACACGAGCACAATGGTGAAAATCATTATCAAAACTTTTTGTTTTGGCGAGCGTTTGCTGCCTTTATTAATAGCTGATGTTTTTTTAGACTCTAGGTACGTCCTGGCTAGTTTTGTGTACAAGTAACCAATGATAAGCCCTGGCGCCATTATGCTCGTGCAGAACAGGACAGTCAGGTACAATTTATACGCCTGGGGTGCCCAGGTGGGCGCGCACATCCTTTTCACCCCTCCATCTACTGTTGTTTTAGTAGTCTGGTTAACCATGACCATCATGGGGAGAGTTAGTACGAGGGACAAAATCCAGATTCCCCACGCCATGGCTTTTCGGTAGCTCTTGGAGCGTTTCACAGTATCCAGCGGTTTAGTCACTGCCAGGTAGCGCTCCATGCACATCACTGTCAGAGTAAAGATACTCGCGTGCATAGTTAACAGGTCCAGACTCAACAGTATCCTGCAGCCCACATCCCCGAAGTACCAGTCCTTCAGAAAGTACGTGCACACCACGAAAGGAATCGTGGAGAGGTAAAGAAGATCCGCGAGCGCCAGGTTGATGATGGAGATGTACATAGAAGTGGCGAAGCGTATGGAATGACACATGATTACCAGCGTGTAGACGTTTCCCGAAACTCCAACGATGTAAACCACCGACAGCAGCGTCCCGAAAGTCGATGTTATCACTAGCTCGTCCACCGAACCGGAGTTGCTACGGGACGGACCGCTGACACTGCCAGACTTGTTGTAATTCATTGCGCTCGCGGTGAATGTGGAGCTCTGCACGGGAACTTTAAGCCAGGTGCGCCAGACCCCATATACTGTTTGGATGTTTGACTGATGTGTCTGAGCGCACTCGCAGGTGTCCGCAGCTCCTGACGTCAAACCGATGCTCCGCATTTGCCTTTTCGCCCCTAAATGTGTTTGGAGAAAGTTTAGAGAGAAAAGACTTGCATTTTATTGACAGTTTTTTTTTTAAATATATTTTTACTATTACATATTTAAGGGAACAAACATCTGTTAAAAATGTATGCATAATGCAGAAATGTCACAAAATAAAACTGCAAAAGCCACATTTGTCTTATCTTATTCACTCAATTAAGGTTATGAATTCGCATTTTACGCACAGACACGTTTTGAAAGTATTATTATTTGAATGATACCTTCTCGAAATTGTTATTCTTGTGTGAAATATTGGCTATTTATGAATATTTTTCGCCTCTGCTTTGGCGTGTGGCAAATGACGTTAACCCCACACAGTGCGCTTGACCTTGGGTTATTCCCACAGATCTGCACCATTCTCATAAACCTTTCCTGTGAAATTCGGGGCTGCAGAATAAAAATGACTAGAGAGCCGTTGTTTACTTAAATAAAATATGTATGAGATAAATTGCTGCTTCACTCCAAACCACCCCAAACAGATCAGATGCGCAGCTTATATGCTACATTTTAACAGTCACTGAACAGTCAGTGTAGCTATATAAACTAAGATTTTTTTTCTAGTTGTATTTAGCTAAAGTAAATGTGTTCAAGTTTAATGCTGTCACTATATTAATCTCGTGTGTATCTGTGCTATTTAACCCTCTGGTGCTCTTCCGTCACTTTTGACAGAAAAAAAAATTCTGTTTTGAATTTTTTTTAAATCACGGCTTAATCGGAATGGTACGAAACTTGGTGACTTTTATGACAGTTGGAATGTGAACACACAAAAAAATTGAGGGCTTGATTCCAGCAGGCTAAGTGGTCGTAAAAAAAATAGTCACACTTGTGATCTTAGATCAAAAATGACCGACCATAGGAAATTAATGGGAAATTGACAAAAACGTTTTATGTGTGCGATCTACAAATCTGCCACAATGCAGAATAAAAGTACACGGCAATGATGGGGTGAAACTCTAAAACATCAAGAGTGCAAAACCAACACATCCATCCATTCACACACACGTGCGCGTACACACACATTTATACACACACACACACACCTATGAACTGGTGTAACTGTAACACAGCAAATATGTAAAATAAAAGCAATAATTCAACTACAATGCAGTAAAAAAGTGGACAGCAAGGAAGGGGTTATACTCTAAAATATCAAGAGTGCAAAACAGAAACATCCACTCACACACTCACAGACAAACACACACACACACACATACACATTCAAATGAATTGGTATGGCTATAACCATATAGCCATAATGAGTCAGAAAACTGAAATAAGAGGATGAAATCAGATCAGACCCAGAAGGAATAAGCTCTGATAAAACATTCCTGTACAGTTTTATTTTTATAGAATTTTAATGTTTTGTGTAATAAAATGCTTTCTCTGTGTTCAGGCTTGGCTGTAGTAATAATAATGAAAAAACTGACGCTTCAAATCAACATTAAAAAAAAAAATCTAAACCTTTACAAAAAGTTGTCTTTGAAAATGTCAATATATATATATGGGAATCTATGGGCTAAACCATGGAATTGTTTTTCTTATTTTACTCCCACCAGATGGCACTAATCTGGCTTAAAAATGGATTTTAAAGGCATTGTCTCTCTGCAGGACACTGGCCCTCCAGGACCGAGTTTGGACAGCCCTGGGATATAGGCTCAGAAGATATATTGCCAGACAAAAGCTGAATAAGGCCACTAGGAATGGCATCAAATAGTACTGCAAACTCTTTAGCAGTTATATAAGGATCTTATAATAATTTAGTAATTAACAGTAATTAAAGAGATGTCCATTATTCTTGAATAACTTTCTCACCAAGATTATACAATTATTGTGCCAGTTTCTGTAAAATAAGGACTTATTTTTAAAGGTAGGGCTAATATATGTGTTGTTCCAAATCACTGTTATGTGGAGAAACGTTAAAAATGAGCATCCATAATAAACAAACCTGTTTATGAAAAGAAGAAAGCTTTATTGGAACCTTGTTAACATTAAAATGACACCTCAAAAAATGTTTTAACATGAAATACTGCCATAATTGAAAAGTAATAGAAAATATTTGAAAACATTTTTTTGTATTATTTTCAATGGGGCATTTTTGACCGTGAAGACCACAAGTGTGACTCCCAAATAAGGAGCACCAGAGGGTTAAAGGGGTCATGAACTGAGAAATCAAAATCAAAAATCTTTTGACATATAAGGTCATTGTGCTATAAAAACATCCTGTAAGTTTCAGAACTTAAAACTTTCTCGTTAGTCTAAAAACTGCTTATATCGAAGCCTATTTGCCCAAATGACAAGTTGTGGAATGTGCCACTATTTATGACGTAATAGTGTGGCCAAACACCGCCTCCGCGGAAGATCAACGCCTGCTTCTGCATCACTGCCTGTTTAGCCCCGCCGTTTCAATGGATGAATTTTGAGATTTTCAGTTTTTATTGATATATAATTTCTGATGATTTCTAAAGTGTAATAGAGAAAAAGGCAACGAAGACTTTTTGTGACAAAAATCAGAACTCCTGTTATGATGTAGATTTTTGAGGTGCACTCTTGTCATAAATTCATCTATTACTTTTCCTACATAATTTTTAATAAAAACATTGGTAAAATATCTTCATACCTTTCCAACGATATATAGTTTGTCATGATTAGATTAGGATTGGATCAACGCCTGCTTCTGCATCACTGCCTGTTTAGCCCCGCCCACCGATTCGCGCAGGTAATGTATTTTAATTTTTTTTATTGCATAACAAGAACAGTAACATAATATACATATATAGAGGATCACAGTGTTTTCAACTATTATCAATTACATTCATAATAGCACCAAAGGAACAAACAGAAGGAAAAAAAAGAAAGAAGAAAAAAAAAACTACAGGGGATAACTTACAAGAAATTTTCATAAGAAAAGTATTCAAAAATTCTATACATCCTTTTGCTTTTCATTTCTTTGATATTTTAAGGCTTCAATGTAATGCTTAAGATCAATTTTAAATAATGTAATGTTATAGGTTTATTATTAGTCAATATCAATCCAAAACATTTGGGAAAATACACAATCATAAAAGAAGTTTTTCTAAGTTACAAAAGATGCATCTAGTACTAGTGTCTCTAAAAACTTTTGCGACTACTTCTCTCACTGGGTAAATCAAATTAATAACTTTGTGTAACTTCTTTAACTTTATTGGTGAGACAAAATTTACTCTTTCCTTTTAATCTGATCATATATATGAATTCCAAAAAGGTTTGCATTTAGGCAATAATATGGTTCTTCATATTTTTTTACCTAATTTATTATCTATAATTAACTGATTAGTATATAAGGGGATATAGCAGGGCTGTCCAAACTCGGTCCTGGAGGGCCGGTGTCTTCATCTATTACTTTTCCTACATAATTTTTAATAAAAACATTGGTAAAATATCTTCATACCTTTCCAACGATATATAGTTTGTCATGATTAGATTAGGATTGAATTGTAATATAGTGAAGTAAACTTAGGCGTCCCACAGAGGGGACGGGTGACAGTTAAAGGGTTAAACCTTCCAATTTGTCAAAAATTAACTCAGGGATGATATTCCAAATTTTGCCTTTACATTTCAGGTAGTTCTTAATCCATTTGTTCTTAAATACACAGTTAGCAGTACTAAAGTCAAGTATATTAAAAGACCACAATCTTCAGCACGTAGTGTAAATAACGAGAGAGGCAAACGCAGGTCTACGCATAAACCAAAAGTGAAACTTTATTTGATAAAATTTATTTTGAATGAAGTTCCAGACCATGTCAGTAAGAACTTGGTCCTTTGTTCACTTCATTTTTCCATGGATTCGTTTACAAAAAAGGCACAATTCGACCCAGGATTTTCAAAAAATTGAAACTAAAAGACAATGCTGTGCCAACAGTTATATTGGATCCGACAGTAATGTCGCACCACATTACTGTGAGTAACTGTTTTTTATTACATGGGCACTATTTCTTTGTCTGTTATTACAGCTCGTTTGATATGTACTGAGTATTTATGTATTTTGAACCTAAATCACAGTAGCGTCCATCTATGAAGGATGTAGCTGTCAAACATTCACAACTGTTAGCCAATCATACCAGTGGGCATTTACTTCCGAGTCTACAATCCGCCATGACTATTCAAACAGAGCGTTCCGATGAGGGGAGTCAAAACGGGCCAGAAAATAGCCAATTATCTCAGAGAACAGTACAAAATAATTTAAAAAGGCAGTTCATGACCCCTTTAAAAGTCTGTTTTGTAAGAATATTTCTGCATGTCATCCACCTTAAAGTCCCCCCACCCCCAAAAAAAAGTATGCCATTAGCTATTACACAGCTCTGAATCCAATTCTGATCGAGTTCAAAACTTTAATGACTGCCTCATTAAAAAGAACTAGTTCATAAGAGTCATTTGTTTGTGAATCGGACATCACAGCTATGTTTGTTGCGCGCACTAGGGATTCAGTTATGTGCCGTTGTACAAATTCATCAGGATTAAAGCAACTCCAAATAACGAATATTCAATTATAAATTTGCTTAACTGACTTTTTAAATGTAGCTAAATTGAATGTATGTAAATAATGTCAGTAATTTGCTTCAAACGAAGGTCAACAAAGGAAATGAACAGGTTTGGACCACATGGCAGGCCAGAATTCCTATAATTAACCATGCATAATCCCAGTCCTGTTTATCACTTCTTGTTGAATTTTGTGGTCTTGATGATATTGTTGTAATCTACCTATTATGAAATTAAGTTTGCTTCTTGATTTATAAAACAAGCAGCAATCTTAAGAGTGCATTTGTTGTAAAATAAAACCCCCTTTTTTTATTTATTTCACTACAAAGAGAAAATGTTAATTTCAGTTTATGAAATGCTTAAAAGGCTGTGTGATGCACCACAGTTATTTCCCCAGTGGTTCGGAGGTGTTCTTGTTTCTTGGTTTTATGTTTTGGTGGTCCCCATGCATTAAATGTCATTTTGATATCGCAGTGTAGAACTTTGGTCAACACCTGTCGTTTTTGATATGGTATATGAATAAATTTCACTTTTACTATATAAAGCAGTCATATATTGGAAGATACCTCAAGATGCTATGAAGTAAATACCAAAGGTTAGTGATTTATATTAGAGCATTCACTACATTTCTGCAATATAACTGTTTATGTTGGTGAAGAGTCGTCATTGATCCAAGTAGATCCTTGCACAAGAATGAACGACTGCACCAAATGAAGTAGAGAATGTTTTTATATACAGTAAATAATACACTGTGTGCATGAAGCTGAGAGCTCTTTGGGTATTTGAGACACATGATTGGCAGGGCAGAACTGTAGCATAACAGTGGGAACTGAATACTGATGATGCTTTATGAAAACTGCTGAAGAGTGGCAAGTGGGCCAATTCAAGTACACAAGGTACAGGGAGTTGTTTGTGTAAGCACTTCTTGTAACAATTGTTGATGTTTTGATTAGTTGCATGACACTTGTTTTCTCCTGTTGGGAAAAACATTCTTCTCAGGTGTGTTAGTAGGGAGCTGTCCATGGTCCTGTCATGCAGGGAACAGCTTTTGTAAAGGGCTTGAAATTGTCAAGGCAGACTGAAAGATAGATTTAGCTTTTATTGCATATGATCAATCTTCACAAATATAGAAAGCCCTAGAGGTCTTTGTTTAGTGTCTGTCTCATCTGTCAAGTTCAGATGAGATCATTTTTAATTGTTATTTAAAGGAACAGTTCACCTAAAAACTAAAATGTGATGAAAACTCACCTTCAGGCCATCCAAGATGTAGATGAATTTGTTTCTTCATCAGAACAGAATTTGAGAAAATTGGAATGACTTCACTTGCTCACCAATGGATTCTCTGCAGTGAATGGTTGCTGTTAGAATAAGAGTCCAAACAGCTGATAAGAACATCACATTAATCCATAAGTAATTCATACAACTCCAGTCCATCAATTATTGTCTTGTGAAGTGAAAAGATGTGTGTTTGTAAGAAACCGATCTGTCATTAAGGAATTTTAACTTTAAACAGTTGCTTCTGGACAAAATACGAGTCCATAATCCATAATAACTCTTCATCCAGCGATGCTTCCAAAGACTATCCACTGTTGTCCTCTCACATATTTGTTTAGAACTGTTTTCATTTGTAAACAGTAAATGAGCTTTAATCGCCAAGTGTGTGCAAACACACAAGGAATTTTTTTTTTTAGGAGCTCTTGTTACAAACATACATACATATATGACTTTGAGAACAGCCAACCAAAGTAGTCTCGCTTTCACAACGAAACACAGCGTCACACACGGTGGCCTAGAGTGAGCGGCGGCGGCCTAGATTGAGCAGAGGCCGGGGTCTAGAGTGAGCAGAGGTGGCGGGCTTGAGAACGGCGTGGCCGGCGAATTCGACGAAGGAGCATCCGGAAGGACATGTGACGACTCCGGGCTGGACTCC
>NW_015542341.1:289279-311849 GCF_001515605.1 Sinocyclocheilus anshuiensis | reverse complement strand
ATGCACCAAGAGCTTGTAACACTCCAAAGAGAAAGGAAAAATTTAAATCGCATCATATGACCCCTTTAAATAAGTAAAACTAAGGGGAAAAAAAAAAAATAATAATGTGGTATGCATCTGGAACGAAGGATTTATTTACAGATTTGTGCATTATTTACTGTATATACAGATGTATAAATAAAAATATGTATATGTATTTACATAATTAAGAGAGAGGCAATAATTAGGTATTAAGAAATGAATTACATTATTTCTGTGTTAGCTGTTTAAGCTGGAGATGGCATGGGGAAAAAACTGTTTTTATGTCTAGATGTTCTAGTGCAAAGAGATCTGTAACGTCTGCCTGAGGGGAGAAGTGCAAATAGGTTGTGGCCGGGGTGACAGAGGTCTGTGATGATGTTACTTGCCCATTTCTTCACTCTGGAGTTGTACAAGTCCTGAAGGTTGGGCAGGTGCAGACCAATTATCCTTTCAGCTGTCCTAACAGTCTATTGCAATCGTCTTATATCTGATTTGCTGGCTGACCCAAACCAGACAGTTATAGAAGTGCACAGAACCGACTCAATAACAGCTGAGTAAAACTGTGTCATCCGCGCCTGTGGAAGGTTGAACTTTTTCAGTTGACGAAGGGAGTACAACCTCTGCTGGGCCTTTTTCACAATGAAGTCAATTTGATTGTCCCACTTCAGGTCCTGAGAGATGGTGGTGCCCAGGAACCTGAATGACTCCACTGCTGCCACAGTGCTGTTTATGATGGTGAGAGGGGGGAGTGCTGGCGGGGTTCTCCTAAAGTCCACAATCATCTCCATAGTTTTGAGCGTGTTCAGCTCTAAGTTGTTGTGACTGCACCAGACAGCCAGCTGCTCAGCCTCTTGTCTGTAAGCAGACTCGTGGCCGTCCTGGATGAGACCGATGAATGTGGTGTCACTTGTAAACTTCAGGAGTTTGACAGAGGGGTCTTTAGAGGTGCAGTCATTTGTGTAGAGGGAGAAGAGCAGTGGGAAGAACACACACCCCTGAGAAGCTCCAGTGTTGATGGTGTGGGTGTTGGATGTGAGTTTTCCCAGCCATGCTAGCTGCTGCCTGTCTGTCAGGAAGCTGATGATCCACTGACAGATGGAGGTGGATACAGAGAGCTGTGTCAGTTTAATCAGGAGGGCATCCAGGATGATGGTGTTAAAAGCGGAGCTGAAGTCCACAAACAGGATCCTTGCTTAAGTCCCTGATTTGTCCAGATGTTGGAGGATGTAGTGCAGTCCCATGTTGACTGCATCATCCACAGACCTGTTTGCTTGGTAAGCAAACTGCAGGGGGTCCAGTAAGGGTCCAGTGATGTCCTTCAAGTAGGCCAACACCAGTTTCTCAAATTACTTCATGACCACAGACGTTAAAGCAACAGGTCTGTAGTTACTTAGTCCCGTGATTTTTGGTTTCTTGGGTACAGGGGTGATGATGGAGTGTTTGAAGCAGGAGGGGACTTCACAGAGCTCCAGTGATCTGTTGAAGATCAGTGTGAAGCTGGATGACAACTGGACAGCACAGGCTTTGAGGCAGGCTGGAGAGACTCTGTCTGGGCCTTTGGCTTTCCTTATCTTCTGTTTCCTGAAGACTTTGCGTATATCATCTTCACATATCTTAAAGGCAGGAGGGTGTTTATGGCTGTGTTGTGAGACGGTCAGGGCGGGTGTGGGGTGTGAGACCAGGCTTTTAAAACCTGCAGTAAAACTCATTCAAACTGTTGGCTAAAAGTTGATTCTTCACAGTGCTGGGGGATGGGGTCTTGTAGCTGGTGATGGCTTTCAGGCCCTTCCAAACTTATGTATGGTCGTTGCTTGAAAACTGTTTTTTTTTTCAGCTTTTCACAGTAGCTTCTCTTACCTATCTTAGCTCCCTATTCAGTTTGTATTTGGCCTGTTTGTACAAGGCGTTGTCCCCACTCCTATATAGGCGTCCTCTTTGGCCTAGCGAAGCTGTTTGAGTTTTACACTGAATCAAAGTTTGTTGTTATTAAATGTTAAATGAGTCCTGGTTGGAACACACATGTCCTCACAGAAACTGATATAGGATGTCACAGTGTCAGTGAGCTCATCCAGATAAGTAGGTGCAGCCTCAAAAACACTCCAATCAGTGCAGTCGAAGCAGGCTTGTAAATCCCGCTCTGCTTCATTAGTCCATTTCTTTACAGTTCTTACTACAGGCTTAGTAGATTTAAATTTATGCTTGTAGGCTGGTAGAAGATTAACCAAACAGTGATCAGAGAGCCCCAGAGTTGCTCGGGGGACAGAGTGGTATGTATCCTTTAAATCTGTGTAGCAATAGGCAGTATATTGCTGTCCCTGGTGGGGCATGTGATGTGCTGTGCTGTCTTTCTGCAGTTCGCGGGTGAGATTAGCTTTATTAAAATCACCAAGAATTATAATGAAA
The DNA here is from genome assembly GCF_001515605.1 of Sinocyclocheilus anshuiensis. Classification (NCBI taxonomy): domain Eukaryota; kingdom Metazoa; phylum Chordata; class Actinopteri; order Cypriniformes; family Cyprinidae; genus Sinocyclocheilus; species Sinocyclocheilus anshuiensis. The sequence continues at coordinate 309,425 of NW_015542341.1, read as the reverse complement.
GAGTCCGGGTAACACTGCTTTGTGTGTGTGATCGGATCAATCAGCTGTTCTAGTGCCGGGCTCACACATGTGTCAGGAGGAATGTATGCACTCACCAGAACAAACAAGGAAAACTCCCACGGTGAATAAAAAGGCTTACAGTTAATAAAGAAAGCTTCCAAATCTGGGTAGCACATCTTCTTTAAAACTGTCACATCTGTGCACCAGCCTTCGTTGATATAAAAACATAATCTACCGCCTCCTGTTTTCCCTGACGACTCGGCCACGCGATCCGCTCTGAACATCTGGAAGCCCGTTAAATTAAGCGAGCTGTCCGGGATGGCTCCGTTCAACCAGGTTTCCATGAAGCAAAGCACAGCAGAGTGCATCTATTTTATTTGCTAGGGAGCAGAGATTCGCCAGATGAATGCTCGGCAGCGGAGTCCTAAAACCACGTACGCTGTTGGAATTTCACTTCCCTCATTTGCGTCGCTTGGAGCGCTTGTATAGGATCGCCGCTCCTCTGACTAGAATGTCCAGTAAAACATGCTCAAAAGTTGGCAAAGAGTTATTTGGTGTGCTATTTCTGATGTCTAGGAGTTTGTCTCTAATAAAGCTGATCAGAAAAAAAGTTACTTAAAGCAGGACAAACAAAAAAAAAATAGTAAAAGTACCAAGGAGCTACAAACGGAGGCAATCATGCGCGGTGCCATCTTGTTTCAATTATTGATATTATTGATAGAGGACTCATATTTTAGCCAGAAGCAATAGTTTGAATTTAAAAAGAACTTAATGAAGCTTTACACTTCACAATACTGTTTTGGACATCTCATTCACTGGAGAGGTTCCACTGATGAGCAAGTGATGTAATGCTACACTTTTCCAAATCTGTTCTGATGAAGAAATAAACTCATCTACTGTACATCTTGGAAGGCCTGTCTAAATTTTCTGCAAATTCTCATTTTTGGGTCAACTTTTCCTTTAACTAAACTTGTCAGTATACCGCATGCCTTTAGGACTTATGTAAGTGTGTATTGTCATGTCAAAGGAAAGGACACTCAAGGCAGAGTGAAATAGGACAAGGAAAAAGACAGTCTGTACTGCAAGGCACTGTTTCTGCTCTTCATGCTGTGTAGCCAGCAATGATCAAATCAAGCAGCTCAGCGGCTGATATCATCTGCAACCAGTTGTCTACTTACCCTCTCTCTTCACACAAATGGACACTCGCCTGTAGGGCTAGAAACACTTCATCAGTGCAAAGATCTCCCTAACACAATTCAAACTGTGGAATGATTGTTTTGAACAGTCAAAGCCAAGAAAAACACTGTTTACAGCTGCTTTTGGTCTTATCTTTTCAGCTTTTTTTTTTTAGTTCCACAATGTAAAATCTGATTCTTTTTGTCTACTGTTTTCATCTATGTTAACCTTTTCCTGTGTGTGTGTGTGTTATCTTATTTTATGCTTTGCATTCATGCATCTTTGTTTATAAAAAATGTTCTTATGTTTTTATTCTCTGTAGAGTTCAAAAGGCTTGTGACCTCAGTAATTTTCAATGAACTGACAGCACAGTGGGGTTGTAGAAACATTTGTTTTGAGTCGTTGACTCTTGGAGAGAATCAGTGCTGCTTTTTGATTAGGTGTTAGCAGTTGACCTTGCAAATGCATCAGTTCAGTTGATCCATCTATGGCTGCCTGTAGAAAACATGAGATATTCATCTATATTTTATGACTATGTCAAGCTTATTACCATGTGTTAATGTGTGGATAGGGAGAATGGACTGATTTATACTAGGATAAAGATACAACCTGTATTAAAAAAAACATGTCTTCTTTGATAGATGTAACAATCAATCATAATGGGGCATTTATCATGAGAAAAGGATGATGTCTTAGCAATGTCTCCACAGAAATAATTAAAACATGTACAAAATTATTCAATTTTAAGGTTTCTCCTGGGTTTTCAGTGCTGCATGATGAACACTGAACCTAATGATGTGTCTAAGGAGAAACCAAGGCCAGAATTCATCATCTATATATATTTGCATATCCAGCTGAGCTCTTTTGCTGCAGATATATCCTGGACTGTGGTGGCTTTTTCCACTGTTTTGTACTGTCAAATCATTTCCATGTATCCTCAGGTGCCTTTTGTGTAGTGCTGTTTTGGTACTGGAGTGTTCTCATCTTCTCAAGGAGTCATCTCAGGCCTTGCCTTTTGATGTGACTGCCCTGTAATCCTGTTTTGTAACAGATGTAATGATTGAGTCCTGGGGTTGCAGGGGGAGGTGCCAGATGAGAAATGCAGCTGAGGTCTCAAGGATTGAACAGACACTCAAGGATTTCTCTAGGTGGACATGTTTTTTGACACAGTCCAAAACATCACCAAGGATTATATTTAAAATGAAACATTAAAATAATTAAATAAATAAATGTTTAGACACTTGGGAGCTATGTTATTAATCTTGTGTATGTGTGTGTGTGTATAAATATATTATATATAATATATTTAAAACATTTATGCACATTTATACATATTTATACACCCTATGGGGCATGATTAAAATATTTATATTATTTATATATACATGTAATTTTACTGTAAGGTTTTTTTTTCTACCATCTATGCAATTGAAGCTCAATACCACCTAAATGCAAAAAAAAAAAAGAATAATAAAAATTACACTTTTAATTTTCTTAATTTAGAAAATGTATTGAGCAATTTTAATATACACTACTATTTGTGATTAATTAATCAGCATATAATTCATATAATTTATTGTGATTAATTATAGTTAATTCGATTAACACATCTCATTTGTATATAAAAGTGAACATATAAAATATAAAATCATTTAAAAAAATAAAAAAGGCTAGATACTTAGAAGCTATATGTAGCTGTGTTTGTATATTTCTGTTTGTGATCATTTAGTTGGCATATAATTGAATAAATCAAATAATTAATTTGATTGACGCCTCTAATTCGTAAATAAAAATGAAATAACAGTAATCCAAATATTAGCAATTCTAATGGGTCTAGTGTTACACAATAGCTCATTGAGACAGTTTCTCCAATGTCTATGTTTCATAATGATATTCCATAAAGTGAATTGCGCTTAAAAAAAACAAAAACAAGAAACAAAGTAAATTCTAGACTGTGAACTTTTTTTTGGTACCGCCCCTGTAACAGAATACACTGCAGCTAACATTTAACCTTTGGCTGTTCCTGTGTTTGAAATGAGTTATTATTATTATAGCAACTGTAGTCAAACCAGGTGATAAAGTCATTACTTTTTCTAGTCTTTCAATTACCTAGTCCTGGGAGGATTCTGACATTACAGTGCATGCCCAAATGTGCTTTAGGCATAATACCGCTATTTTGGCAGCTTAATTATAGGTGTAGCGCAAAATGCAAGTCTGAAATGTGTTTAGCATTCCTGCTTCTGGGAGGAAGCAGTATGACTTCATAATGGCATTTTGTGTGTAACTCTCTCTGTATGTGTGTGTGTCTCCCTGTTGGTGGAGTCAGTGTATTAACATAACACTATAGTTCAAAAACCACAAGGAGCCTTCCACTAATTAAAAAAAAAAAAAATAAAACCTTATCAAAACAGACATTGCTACAGGCAATTATTAAATAAATTGGCTGGAAATGATTTAAAAGAGCCCATTTATTTTCCATTCAGTTAATATGCAGAGCAGTGTCATCACAAGTTTTCAAAAACTGATGCTTTGCAAAGGTTGTCAACATCTGCTGTCATGACAACACTTCAGTGAGAAAATCTCAAATGCTCATTAATTATGCCATTTATGTACTTAAATACAACTATTTTTCCTGTCCTCTACTTTGATTGGACAAGTTTCTTTCAGACAGTCTGTGTTGCTCAGCGACATGCATGCTTTAGCATTTTCAGAACACATGATGTTAAACTAACAAAGTTAAAAGCATCACGCTGATCAAATAACACACAGATGTCTTTAAACAAACGACCTTCATGCTGTTCATAATTAGATAAGCAAACTGTGAACTTCAGCCTTCTGTCAAGATTGCAAGGTTTCATACTGCGGTAATAACTCTTAAAAGAGCACTCAGAGCCAGTTTGACGAATGCAAGGGTTAGAAATGCTATTCCAGTCTCACATGATGCATCTGCATGCTCTTATCAATGGTGAAATGATTTACACATTGTATGTCTGTTAACATTGATTTTAAAATTATGGCTCTATAAAGAATGTTTAATTTTGTGTTTGAGCTGTAGAAGAAACTGCTGTTAAATAACAGAACCAGAGGACGGTTGTACAAGCTCTGCGTAAGATCAATCAATTTAAACGTCATATTATGGGGCCAACACATTACTTTACAGACCTACAGACTAAATTCTGCCTTGAACAGAATAAGTTACAAACTAATCTGCTAGTGTGAGCTTTACATGCCAATTCAAGGAAGACCGTATGTTCGGCTGGTGGAACCCTCTCCAGGGCTGTAACCACCATTGACGTCCTCCCAATATTCAGAATAGTGATTGATCAATATGCATTTTTTATTTCATCTTTCAATAACCAGCTTTGTGTTTGATTTCTCTTGATCTTGAATATTTGGTTACATCCTTTGACAACACTGCATCAACTCCTCAGTCTCTTCTCTTCTCTTCTCTGTATGTGGATGGTTTTTATGGAGGATATTAATCATGGATTTTGCAGCATGGAGTATGATTGGACTGCTGAAGACGTTTTTCAACATGTATTTTTCTTATGGACTGAACTTTGATCACACTGCTGGCGGCATTGCCGTAAATGAAATTCGATACAACCGAGAGTTTCTGTTTTTGCTTCACAACTCTGTCTCACTGGAGCGTTCTACAGCAGTGGATATGATCCCTAACTTTCTTTAAAAAAATGTGAATGGCGTTAAAGCGCACACTAAGCAGAAACATGGATGCAGAGCAGGCCTTCCTTGCTGATTAACATGGCTGAAAGATAAAAACTTATTTGCCTGCCTACTACCCTCCTCATGAATGCGCAATCACTGCGAGCAAAAATGGATGAAGTATAAGCTAATATTCGCTACCTACACGAGTACTTTTCACACGAGAACCAGGTGGAACCTGCTAGCTTCATATCGTTTAGGATTGATCGAGATCCTAACATCACTGGGAAGACTCGTGGAGGTGGGGTATGTCTTCTTGTTCGAGAGGATTTGTGCCGTGCAGTTAAGGGTAGAGAGAGCCTGTGTACTACGGACATTGAATTATTATGTATCTCTCTTCGACCGTATTATTTACCAAGGGAGTTTCTCCAAATTTTCATTACTGTGGTATATATTCACCCTAAAGCAAATGTTAGGAAAGCGCTAAAGAGATTGTTTACAATCTATCTCAGAGACTTGAGACAATTTCTCCCGACGCTCCTAAGTTTATTATGGGTGATTTTAATAACTGTAATGTTGAGAAGTGTTTGTGCACATATTATCAATATGTTGACTGTCCCACAAGGAGAAAAAAAGACTTTGGATATGTGCAATGGAACAAAATGCTTATATTTTGTCAGTTCTCCTGCCATTGGGGGCGTCTGATCACAGTGTGGTCTATCTTCATCCTGTTTACCAGAGGCTATACTTGAAAGGGAGAAGGCTGAGGAAAAGTCTGTTAAAGTATGAGACAATGACACTATAATGGCTTTGCAGGGGTGTTTTGAATGTACCCAGTGGGAGGTATTTAGTAGAGTTGACATTAATGAACAGGTTGAAACAGTTACTGATTATATAAATTTCTGTATGGATACTGTCATTTCTACTAAGACTTTTAAGGTCTACCTAATGACAAACCCTGGGTGTCTAAAGAATTAAAGACCCTCATAAATAAGAAGAGAAGGGCATATAGAAATCAGGATGAGGTAGCTCTGAAGCACACACAGAGGCAGATTAAAAGACAAATACAAATAGATAAACACACATACAAACAAAAAAATAGAGGCATCTCTGACACATGGTAACTCTCTATATGCCTGGCAGGGGATTAGGAATATGACAAATATACCCAATAAGGGAAGAGGCAAACCATCTCCGGTGCTGCATGGATGTGAGGAGCTAGAGATGGCAACTCATATTTCTGTTGTTTTGATAGCGGAGGGGATGATGTTATTCCAGTGATGCCGTTATCACCTGACAATAATTCTTCTGTAGGTCTTCACATTAATGAAACAGAGGACAGTCAGTTTTTTAGAAAATGTAATCCCCATAAAAGCCCAGGTCCCGATAAGATATGTGGAAATGTTTTAAAACATTGTGCTGTTCAGTTAGTGCCAGTTTTTACTGATATTTTCAGAGCATCTTATTATGCTGGTATTTACCCTGTCTTATGGAAAACATCTACAATAATTCCAGGGGCGAAAGTTTCTAGGCCTTCAGGGTTAAATGATTTTGGACCAATAGCACTTACATCACTAGTAATGAAGTGCTTTGAACACTTTGTACATTGTATCTGAAACACAGCATCTTATAGATCCTCTTCAATTTGCATATCAGTCCTGCAGGGTGGTTGAGGATGCAATTTTAACTGTATTGCATCTGCTGTATTCACATTTAGAGAAACTAAAAACTCATGCAAATATTGTATTTGTGGATTTCTCATCAGCTTTTAACTGTATTTCCCCCAGTACATTAGCTGTTACCCTGGCAAAATAATTTTCATTAGACAGTAGGACGCTTATTTGGGTGACTAATTTTCTTAGTTTTAGAATCCAGCAGGTTAACGTAGGAGAGTCTATTTCGGATAAAATGATTACTTCGATCGGAGCACCCCAGGGATGTGTTTTATCTCCGTTAATATTTATTTCATATACTAATTCTTTCGTGAGTTCTTTTAAAAACAGACATATCGTAAAATATGCAGATGATATTGCTTTAGTGAGCCTTTTACATGATGAGGAGGAAGAACAAGGGCCTGTTTTGGATTTCTTTTTAAATTGGTGTGAACATTCAAATCTCCTCTTAAATATCTCCAAAACTAAGGAGATGGTTATTGATTTGAGAGAGAGAGAGCAAAATGTAACCCGTCCTACATTAATTAATGGGGAACAAATACAACTAGTAACAAATTTGAAATACCTCTGTATAATGCTGGACAATAAACTTAGGTGGGATGCATGGACTGATTATGTAAGCAAGAAGCTTTAACAGAGATGTATTTATTAAAGAAATTACTTTCTTTAAATGTCCATAGCAGAATGCTTTTGATGTTTTATGGGGCTTTTATAGAAAGCATTATGACATTTAGTGTGATTTGTTGGTATGGTAATGCTTCCGAGGCTCAGAGGAGGTCACTGGGGAAGGTGGTAACAATAGCAAGTAAATTATTAGGGATAAAGTTACAGAGCATAGAGAGTATATAAAGAAAGACTGTTGAATAAGGCTAACATCATTGTGAATGATAAGAGGCATCCTTTATCTTACACCTTTGAATTGTTACCATCAGGCCGACGATATTGTGCTCCCAGATGCTCAAAAAACAGGTCAAAATGATATTTTATTCCCCAAGCAATTAAATTCTTAAATTCTTCTTCCTCTAGTGGTAACTGATGGTCAGCTAGACTGGTTATTTTAAATTAGATTTATTAGTATTAAATTATTGTTTACATTTATATATGCCAAATGTGAACATTTTGCTATACTACACAGGAATCTTAAATTGGTCATGCAGTATTTGTTTGTGCACAGGTTGACACTGATTTCTGCTGTGCTTTTCCGGTTTCTGATTGCTTCTTTTTGTTCTCTCACTATATATGTTTAGGCCTATATTGGTGTTTTTTTGAAGGGTTGTTCATTGATTGTCTGCAAATGTGATTGTCTGACAGACTCCTGCTGCCTGTGCAATTAAATGAGACACCATAGAGTACATGCAAACTCTTGTTACTGCTAAAAATATTAAGCCTCTAAAAGCATGATTATATTCAGTGTTCCCAAGGTCTGAATGTTATGTTTATTTTAAGAGATGTTTAAAATAAGTCAACAATAATCAGCTGATTGGCCCAATGCAGTTTCTGTTGGAACAATATATCCACGGACTGTTCCTGTCTTGTTATAGCTATAACACCACAAACTGAAGGGGTTACATGGATATTCACACCGAGTTTGTTTTTATATCCCATGTGTTATGCATCGGCAGAGTGCCCTACAGGCAGGACGTGCATAGTTAACCAATAATATCAGCTATGATGTGTTCGCCTTTATCTATATGTTGCCACAATTATGCCATCATTGTCATTTTCCGTAGGCCGTTTGTGAGAGATGTCAAATGTTGGTTTTAATCACATCCTGTCTCAGCTGCACAAAACATTCACCCTTGACTTTTTCTCACACAACTACTAATAAGTGCTACTCATTGTTCTACCACAGCTGTCAACAGGGTTCCAAAAAAAAACAACAAAAAAATTGCAACAATAGTCTTAGTAATCCAGTCGGGAAAGCATCCCGGTTTGTGTCCATATGCCATGAACTATTAGTTCATTATATAGTTAGAGTGCACGTTCAATTTATTTAAATAGTACAACTAGAAAACACCCTAGTTTATTTAACTTAGACTCCATATCAAACACATTAGATATGATTTGTTAATGAGAATGAATAACCAGGTTTAAGGTTTAGTTTATTTGAATAGCCACAGGCAATTCTAGAGTCACTGTATATACGGGGCTTAGTCCAGATTTGGTCTTTCTTGCGCCATGCTTTGTTGGACTATTATTGGACTATTATATACCCTATGATTAAATGTTGACATGTTTTATCAGCAAAGTATCATTTTAGTGAAGCAAACCATTTTATCAGTAGAGATTAAACTTAAAAGTTCTTGATGTTTGTCCCTTTAGGCTTTCTGTAGTCCGATGCCCAGGTAGTACAGTATTTAATTTTTGACAGGAATGAAAATGAGGCTGTGAGAGACAGAAGTACAGTGCATTCAATGCATTCCATAAAACAGTTTTTCAAGTTCTGAGTTGTACAAATTATGTGATCTAAGACCAGTGTGTGCCATTTTAAAGACTGCAAGTCTATTCATCTTAGCCTCATTTTCATTCATGTTAAATTCAATATGGTGTCTAACCTGAGTAAGGTCTATAAGGTGGGTGAGCGTGATTTGACGAAGTACAACATGTTCCTGGATCAACATCCTTGTTGATCCTGGAACATCATTCCAAATCAACCAATCAGAATTGAGAGAGAACTTTTCAGGAAATGTCAGTTTTAGGCTTACAATCAGGATTAGGTGCTTCTACACCCTTGTTAATCAGCTATCATTTTCCTCTGATTTTAGGAATAAATTATGGGTAAGATTAGGTTTAGGGGTAGGGATTGGGTTAAGTCTGTATTTTTGGACAGTAATGTCGATCCAGGATCAACAAAAGATGTTGATCCAGGAACATGTCTTACTTGGCAAAATCACGGCGACCCTATAAGGTGATGGCAGTGACTCAGAAGTATTTTAACTTTGCTGATAAGGTAGCAGACTGTCTAACTGACTGCTTCTAAGAATAAATGGTTCCTGGAATTATTGTGTATATTTTGCTTTGTTATAAGAGCTATGTGTGTGAAATATTCGATGCTCACACATGGATAGAGCACAATTCTGACCTAAAAGTCAACAAATCCTTTAGTTTCTTCAGGGTTGTGTGCAAAATCAAAGGCTCCGCAATCATAAATGAGCACTCTGTCACGAAATAATCTACAGTTTGCAGCAAGTTTTGATGCTCTTAATAATTTTAATTGTGACAAAAATGACCTGACATGAAAACTTGAGAAAACAAGGTAACAAAAAAAAAAAAAATTCCCCTTCATATAGCATATAACATTATTGGATTTGTTTAGTGGTGACATCTGAGAAATGTGCAGTGAAATTTCTTGAATGGCATGGTTGATTTTTATATATAAATAATGTAACTTGGATTGGAAGGATTTAGAGGGCTGCTCTGTGAAATCTATTTGTGTTTCTGGCGTTTATGACTGAAAGTGTGTGAAAATTGCTCTGGTGGGTGATTCATTTCATGGTCTCTTCCAGTCCACATCAAATATTAATTTCAACTTTTCACATTTGGTAGTACCTTTGATCTTTGTGATTCTTGCACACAGAAATCTGGAGAAAATTGTGCTGTTCACAAAGTGTTGTTCACAAATGAGGCAATTATACTTCTCAAAGGACTTCTCAGCTCACTTCAGATAATAATGCAAGATGAGAATACAAATGCAATGAAACAGCATTTAAAATATTAGAAAATCACAACCAATTCCACAGTGTTTGGACATTTTTAAAGAGATAAAACTGAATATTGTGTTTATCAGTACAAAATGCAGGTCTTGGCACACATCACCTGTTATGTCCTGTAAATGTCCATCCACCCACACATGCACATATGTATTTCTCCATGAATGATTGTCTAAAGGTTAATTTTTCTACATCCATTTGTATAATTTCCCCATGTGCAGCTTTGAATTATATAAATAATTCTAGACCAAAGCTTGCCTGACACAGTAATTAGCAATGTTGGCAATGTCTCATCCTTTAAACTTCTATTCATTCAGCTTCATGTGTAAGCCAAGAGTACTTTTCCAGCAAATAAACTTACGAGATTCTGTACTTTATAAGACTGGAACAGTCATTTGTTATTATGACCGAGGGGAATATCCTTGTAAATGTCTGTGAGTCATCTTTGGAAAAGAAAACTGCTACTAAATGACAACTTACTATGACTGTAATAATAATTTCAACTCACTTCAACTCTAATCCAGTTTCAATGACATGATGATGCAAACTGAACAGACATTTCAAAATAATCGCATATAAAAAGTGATGTTACCTGATGTTCCAGGTATTGGGATGGCATTTGGTCCATATTTTTTGTGTATTTTTTTTAAAACTGTATAGCAGTATTTTACAGTTTATCTGAATGTATTATCCTGTTAAATCTAATATAATCTTTCACCATATATGTTAAAGGGGTCATCGGATGCCCATTTTCCACAAGTTGATATGATTCTTTAGGGTCTTAATGAAAAGTCTATAACATACTTTGGTTAAAACTTCTCAATGGTAGTGTAAAAAACACCCTTTTTACCCTGTCAAAATCAGCTCTGTTTTCAGCATGCGGTTCTTGTCCATGTTGCTTTAAATGCTAATGAGCTCTGCTGACCCCGCCCCTCTCTTCCGCGGTTGATGAGCCGTTCTCATGATACTGTTTACTTTAGCCACGGAACTTGCTAACTAGCACGTTATTAGGGAAGGCGATTTGCAAAGATTCATAAAAAAACCCATATACTCAATTCTACTGTAGATGAAGCTGGATCACGAATGATTCACACGAACATAGACGCATTTAGGCAGATCGGGTATCGGCGCATTCACTTCAAAAACAAAAGTAACGTTAATCCTCTGCGTGCTCAGATGTCTTGAGTAAATGACGACTGCTATATTCATTATTACATCCAACAACAAAGCACCTCAATCGCTTAATCGGAGACATTCTTTTCTTCCCCTGCACCGGAGTTGACACAATGGCGGACTGATGACAGCTCACTCAGGGCGGGTCTAATGTAAGACACCAGTCCAGTCTGTGTTGAAACACTACTGTCAATCAACTATCGTGGGAGGGGCCTGTACAGAACTACGTCATTCTGACAGGAACCTCAGAACAGCCTGATTTGAGAAAGGGGCTTTTAAAATAGGGATTTAAAAAAAACTGGGTGGATTTTTATCATAATAGGGTAGATGTGTACACACTTCCAACACACATTTATGTTCAAACAACAACAAAAGTGAATTTTGCATCCGATGACCCCTTTAAGGTAACTTGTATTTATGGTATGGTAAGGTATAGTTTGTTAGTAATAACAAATAACAGGTTTTTATTGTTTTCATTTTTTTTTACATAATTGTATTAAAATTCTAAACAATTTTTAGATTTGTTTATATTTTTTAATATAAACAAAAAATTTTTTGTTAAAATTATGAATGTTTTTGTATTTTTACCACTCTTTTCTTTTAAAATTATTTTCACAGTTAATATTATAAATATTTTTACACTATTTTTACGTTAAAATTATGATTGCTGTTGTTCTTGTTTTGTGCTCAAATTGAAAAGGGTTTTCCCTCATTCAGTTGTGACTGGCTTGAATAACCAGGCTTGCTGGCATTTATATCGGGTCACCAGCTTTAAACACTGTTCATGTAATCTCTCCCTGTGAAAGGGGGATTGACAGCATGAATTTTAAACAGAATGGTTGACTCGAGACACTGCTGTGTGCTGCGCAACCCAACAGCAAGAAGCCTCGCTTCAAACTTTAAATTACTTCCAAAATGACCAGTAATTTCAAGCCCATGTTTGATAGTTGTTCACCACTTGATTTTTGAGAGTCTTTCACTGGCTCATAGAACACTGTGATATCGCAGTACAGATACTCGACACTCAACACTGCAATGCACCTTTTGTGCTTTAGCACTGTTGTTAAGAGAGAGACAATCCTTTGCTGACAGACCTTATTTATGGGGCCTTTTGATCATAGAGGAGTTGGTTTTGTGACAGTCATTAGTTTGTAGTGCTGAGTACAGGGACCAAGCTGTGTCTGCCATGTTACGCTCCCCCTTTATCAAAAAGAATGAGTGGTTGGAAGGAGTAAGGGATTCGCTTAGAAGCTATAGCCGCTCTGAGATGTGGTCGAATAATGATGCCCCCAAAGAGAGTCGGACAAAACAGATAGAAGGAAAAACAAATGTAGTGTTGCATTAAACCACTGCTATAGCTGTTTTGAATGTTACATAAACATTGAACATTTAATCCCAGTTGCTAGGAACTGCATGAGGTAAATTAAGGTTAAGATATTTTAATTAGCCTCTTAATTGAGTTGACAATGACCCCACTTTAGATATCAAGTCAATTTTACTTACAGTCTATTAATATGAGCTGCCTAATGTCTCTAAATTGGATTTTTGTGTCTCGTAACATTGCCAATTAAACCAAATTTCAAGGCTTTCAGAAATATTCCCTCAAGGTTAATATTTTTGAAATTAAACCATCAAAATAGTGCTGGTTATACTCTGATGTTTGAATAAAACACAATAATGTCATCATCACCTTAAATTAAAAGAGGTGTCACTTGACAATGATATTTCCCTCGTCTTGCTGGTTATAAAATAGCATAATGCTGGTAAGATAATAGTCCCCCCGCCCCCAATTCTCTTCTGAAAGCAAGAACAATCTTTTGCAATGCTTGAAAATGTTTTGAAATCATTTAAATTGGTTGTTGTGTTGAAAAGCTACAAGAGGTGAACAAGTCTCAATAAAAAGTTTTCTGTGGTTGTTTTTGCCACATAATTTGGTTAACACCTGACAGTGCAAGTGAGGTTTCTTTATTTATATTGAAGTGGAATATTTGAATACCACATGTATATCAATAACAGGACATGAAATGTATTCACAATACAGTATGATGATGGACAAGCATGTTAAGTGATTTGAAATGCTTGTGTGACGACCCTGAGTGTTCTCCTTACCTGTTGGTGGCAGATTGTGGGAGTTTTGTGTTACTCCCCCATGTTAATTAATCAATTAATGATAAGTAGGGGTGTAGACTATATAGGGACTTCAGATTGTTCATTGAGGTTAGCACTCCTGGAGGGATAGTTCTCCCAGGAGCAGCTCTTGACCCAAATGTGACATCGCTCTGATTTATATGATCATTTATTACGGTTTTTTTTTGTATCATGTAGCTTTAGGTTTTTGTTACTGTTATTTTGTTGTTATTTCTTCTGTTTTTCTATTTTTCCCTAGACTTATGTTTTCTGTTTTGGGCTTATTGTTATATTTGTTAAAGAAAATAAATCAATTTGTATTGATTGAACGGTGGTGTGTGATCCCTCTTTTATGTTGTGGCTTGTAACGAGCTGGCCGTAACAGCTTGTGAAGACCTTCATGATTGTCATTTTCTGTTGAACTCAGTTTTTCATGGAGTGTGAGGAAATCATCTACAGGACGTTACAGTTGGATTGTAAGAGGTTGTGGGAGGTGATGTGTGTTGTCAGCTGCTTCTATGGGAGGAATGAAGCCTCAGAGTTTTTTTAGCATTACTTCAGCTGAACTTTAACAGCTGATATCAAGTTTTGAGAATCAAGCACTAGTGGAAGACGAGGCTTTTTAAATAATTGATGGTTTCTGATGTTAAATGAAGAAGACAATTGCTCAGGCTAACAATATTTGGGTGGGAGGAACAGATTACAAGAAAAAGGACTACATATATTTAAGCTAATGTTTTCAGTACTTTATGCTGTTTTGCATTTTTTGTCGTAATGTAGATTCACTGTGTTAGGCCAGCTTTGGAAAAGTATTTTTAAACTGCTGAACTAACAAGGAGATTGTTTCAGTGCTGTATGTCCCCGAAACTCGAATCTGCCTATCTATCATTAAACAAGTATTGATGATATCTGTTGTAACATTTGCAAAATGAGCCAGCACCATTTCAGAAATGATGAGGAGTAGCTGAAAACCTCAAGATTCTTAAATTCTTATTCCGAATTCTGGGACAAAATCAGAAAACATTCATCATGATTCATTCTCTTCTCCCACACCCCCAGAAATGTGCTGTCTCGCAAACTAAGCCTTAGTCTGATCAGTGAAGAATCTGCAATTGCTTTGTTTTCTTGGCTTTTTAAGACTTCCCATTTTGTTTTCATTCTGTACTCAAATCCTTTCTCTTTATTTCTCTAGATACCTATGAATCCATTATATCAAAATTGTCCACAATCCAAAGACTTCCATTATTGTGAACAAATCCCTCCTTTCCACACAAATCAGAATCAAAAGCCAGCACAGAATGGAAATACCATATATGCAGAAATGATTGGTTATATACGTATGTGCTTGACTTGTTAAGATGCACACTGGATATTTATTCTCATTTTAGTCTTATTATGGACACAATTGAAACATTAATGACTGTTCATCCAGTATTCATTCATACACAGATCATCTGCATGAGCAGCTAGGTAGGAACTAGTCACACAGTCTCCTCTAACCGATGACACTTCTATTCCTGTTATCTGAATATAATTGCTTGGGTCTAATTGTGGCAGCATAATTTGCAAGCATTTGATTATGGCACATGCATTTGTCAAATGTGGTGGTATGACCTAAAATTAGTCAGCAACTGATTAATAAAATGCTTTGTTGAGTAAAGGGCAGTGAAAAGAGTGAGAAAGAACAAGACATTTGCATAAAACTGGTCAGAGTGCAGAAACTGGAGGAGGGGGATTTTTGACAACTTTTGGATTAACCACTTTTAATTATGAGAGAGTCAATGAGCAAGACAAAAATTCGAATTTAAATCCGAGTAGGGCTAGAGTAATTTGAAAGCATCACCCAATATATATTTTTTGTTTCTGTATTCTTGTCAGTTATAATGAGGTTCTGCTCACCATTATATTCTCCCAGTGACTCTTTGCACTCAGGTGTAAATAGCACCTGGCACAATAAAATGTAAATTTTAAGTCAAAGACATGGCATAGAGTTGTATTTTCCATAGTGGTGCTTCGGGTACATACAGCAAAACAATATTAAAAAATGTAATTCATTCTGTTTTGGCAAAGCTGAATTTTCAGCAGCTATTTCTCCAGTCTTCAGTGTCACATGATCCTTCAGAAATCATTCTAATATACTGATTTGGTGCTCAAGAAACATTTATTCATGTATGTATGTATGTATGTATGTTGAAAACAACAAATTTTGTGGTAACCATGATACCCTTCCATTTTGTAAAAAAAAATAAATCAGTACTTTTATTCAATAAGGATGCATTAAATTGGTCAAAAGTAAAGACATTTGTAGACATGTATAATGTTACAAAAGATTTCTATTCATCAAAGAATCCTGAAAAAAAGTATCACAGATTAATTATAATATTAATATTGGAATATTAAGCAGCAAAACTTTTTCAATGCTGATACTAATAAGATCCATTATTAATAATTGAGCATTTCTGAAAGATCATGTGACACTGAAAACTGAAGTAATGGCTACTGATCAGCTTTTCCATCACAGGAAGAAATGACACTTTTATATTGTAATAATATTTTACAGTGTCACTGATTTTACAGTATTTTTGATCAAATAAATTGAGCCTTGGTGAGAATAAGAGGCTTCTTTCAAAAATATTTTAAAAACCTTAATTATTTCAAACTTTTGAATGGTAGTAACTTCATATATATTACAGAAGTCAAAGAAGTGTGTGAGTCCTTGAATCATTCACTGAAATTATTTGTTCAAAATACCAATAACATCTGTACTCATTGCTTTGTCTTATCTATAACCTCTGGGAGATTTGTGTGTTACTACAACAGCTCGATTCATTATTATTATTATTTTTTTGTTTGTTTTCTGAGTGAGTATCTTTTTTAAAGACACACACACACACACACACACACACACACACACACACACAGCTGCGGCTCCTTTGTAGCTGCTTTTGCATTCGTTCTCCGGTTTACCTCCATTCTGAAGAGATGCACCATGTCTTAGGTGGTGACAAGAATATCTTATGCCAGGCACACGTAATAATTATCAGTGACACCTGCATGAACTGATATGTTTTTCTTAACAATGATATAAGAACATTTGTATGCAAAGACTATGTGCTGTGTTTGAATGAAAGTCCAAAAAGTCACAAGCTTGTTTTGTCAAAATGTACAATATTCTTTAGAAAACCAAGACACTGCAAATAAATATATAAAGGCTGTTTTATGCTTGAATGCCTGGACTAATTTCCCCATAGATGTAGGCAGCAAAAGACCCTGAACAGCCATCTTTGACTAGTTTTTCAATAGTTTTTGAAAGTTTTAAAAAAAGAAATATAAAACCCTGTTTGAGGGAGAGCAACCACATAGGGCTGCTAAGAAAACTATTTTTCCTTTCAGTCAACCTTCACTAAGCTTGAATAGTCACTATAAGACTCATACCTAGACTCTCTGTATTGTATTATGCTACACTGTTGTTAAATATCCCGCTTCTGTATTTCAAGTGGCACCCTAGTTCGTGAAATCATGAAGATAGACCTGCCACTATAATGACTTCTTCTTGACTTACGCTGATATGTTGCCTGGATGAATGGGAGGAAAGAAATCAACTCAGCCTCATATTTTCTTGATCCAGCTGTAGCTGATGGCTTTTCTTCCCTTCCCTACACTGGCTGCTCAGAACACATATCTGGCCTTGGACACAGACAGAAAATTGACACACTGCTCTTCTCCTAGAAGCAGTCTATCTTCTTTTAATCCAGCCAAAAGCCCCGCAGTCATTTCCCCCATAGAAGGCACACTACTGTGCATAGCTAGACAAGTGTCACCAATGATCAGGCTGTCGTGAACACTTATGCAAAATACACTGTGTTGGATGATGTTTCAGAGGGCTTTGATAACTTAATTTTTGGTGTCTTGAAGAGAATGTTTAAGTTGACACATCTATCTTTTAATGCAGACTTCTTATTTTTGTAGGAGTACATCTCCATGAATATTTTAAGACTCCTAAGAGCTTTAAATGCACATGGCTGATATCTATTTAGAGGAATATTTCATACAAATTAATCTCAATCAACAGCATTTGTGGCAAAATGGTTGCTACAAAAAATAATTTTGACTTGTCCCTCATTTTCGCTACAAAAAGCAAAAACTGAGATTTCAGTAAGGCATTTATAATAGACGTAATTGGGGCACATTTTAAGGGAATTTAAAGGCAGAAATGTGAAGCCTCTAGCTTTATAAAAGCACTTGCTATAATTCTTTTGTTAAAACTTGTGTATTATTTGAGCTATATATTTGGATGGTACGGCGTTGTTCTGGTTTTCTTTATACCTAGCAACTGACAGAGGTCCTGCTGGGTCATACCTGGAAGCGTGTTAGATCCAAAGAAGACAGCTGTGGTTAAGAAATCAGGTGGAATAGCTTCTTCACTCATGGCCAGACACTCAACAATTGCTGGTTCGCTATCCGCTCCATCTTCTGAGTCTAAACTGTCGTACATGTTATGTCTCTGACACACAGCTTTCACAGCCTCCTTGGAGAACACTGGTTCCGACCTTTCCTTCACAAATCGAGAAATTAACTGCTGTATCCGATCATCCTCCTCCTTAGAACTGTGATCGTGCTCATTCTGCATGTGTGGTCCCCTCCAATGATGCGCTTCCCATACAAAACATCATTAGTAAGAACAAACTGGTCTACAACTCTCAACATCATCTGGACTTCTCTATCCTCATGCAGCCTAGCACGGCAGGATAGGCGCTTGTGTGACTTAACAATGTCAATCACTCGATTCAAAGTAGGGTCATTCTGTTGCTCACGAGCCCAATCCTGCTGGGTCATACCTGGAAGTGTGTTAGATCCAAAGAAGACAGCTGTGGTTAAGAAATCAGGTGGAATAGCTTCTTCACTCATGGCCAGACACTCAACAATTGCTGGTTCGCTATCCGCTCCATCTTCAGAGTCTAAACTGTCATACACGTGATGTCTCTGACGAACCCAATCCTGCTGGGTCATACCTGGAAGCGTGTTAGATCCAAAGAAGACAGCTGTGGTCAAGAAATCAGGTGGAATAGCTTCTTCACTCATGGCCAGACACTCAACAATTTCTGGTTCGCTATCCGCTCCATCTTCAGAGTCTAAACTGTCGTACACGTTATGTCTCTGACACACAGCTTTCACAGCCTCCTTGGAGAACACTGGTTCCGACCTTTCCTCCACAAATCGAGAAATGAACTGCTGTATCCGATCATCCTCCTCCTTGGAACTGTGATCATGCTCATTCTGCATGTGTGGTCTTCGGGATAAACCGTCTGCATCTTGGTTCCTTTTCCCGGCTCGGTACTCTATACTGAAATCAAAACTTGAGAGGGCAGCTAACCATCTGTGTCCGGCAGCATCAAGCTTAGCTGATGTCAACACATAGGTCAAGGGGTTGTTATCAGTCATGACGACAAATTTGGCTCCATAAAGGAAGTCAAAGAACTTGTCGGTCACTGCCCACTTTAGGGCAAGAAACTATAGCTTATGAACAGGATACCGCCATTCACAGTTGGATAATCCATGGCTTGCATAAGCGATGACTCTAAGTTGACCATCCTGTTCCTGATATAGAGCCGCTCCAAGACCATGCAGACTAGCGTCAGTGTGCAATATATAAGGGTTCCTCGGGTTTGCAAACCCTAAAACAGGTGCGGTGGTCAACTTCTGTATTAAGGTCTGGAACGCCTCTTCACACTCTGAGGACCACTTTTCATTGAAAGGCCGCTTCCAGTCAGCAGGGGAAAACTGAGCTCTTTTCACACTAGACAGCCTTTTAGGTGGAAGATATCCAGCAGTTAAACTGTTGAGAGGTCTGGCAATCTTTGAATAATCTCTCACAAACCTCCTATAATATCCGGTAAATCCAAGAAAGGATTTCAGCTCCTTGATGTTGTTGGGTCTAGGCCAGGAGGTGAGTGCTGCAATCTTTCCTGGATCAGTTTCTACACCTTTCTCTGACACGACATGCCCAAGGTACTTGACAGAGGTTTGAAAGAAATGGCATTTCTGAGGAGACAACTTCAGACCAAAATCTTTGAGTCTGGTGAGAACACGCATGACGCGATCTTCATGGTCCTCCAGAGTACTGGAAAACACTATGAGGTCATCAAGGAACACTAAGACTTCTTTTAAATTCATACTGCCAACACACTTCTCCATTACACGTTGAAACGTGCTTGGCGCGTTAGTGACCCCTTGTGGCATGCGGTTGAATTCCCAGAACCCTAGTGGGGTCACAAATGCCGTCTTGTGTTTGTCTTCCTCCTCGACCTCTACTTGATAATAGCCAGATTTTAGATCCATGACTGAAAACCACTTAGATCCAGTCAAGGATGCAAAGGCCTCCTCGATGTTCGGTAGGGCATATGCGTCCTTAATGGTCTGGCTATTCCATTTTCTATAATCAACACAGTCTTATAGCACCATTTTTCTTTTTCACTACCACAATTGGTGAAGCAAAGGGGCTCTCTGACTCGCAGATTATGTTAGCGTTGCGCAGCTCTTTAAGATGTAGTCTCACCGCTTAAAGGTCTGATGGATGAATTGGCCTTGCTCGTTGTTTGAATGGAGGATCAGAAAGGCGAATTC
>NW_015542341.1:280153-288962 GCF_001515605.1 Sinocyclocheilus anshuiensis | reverse complement strand
GGAAAGAGGTACTGAAAGCTCAGCTATGATCTTCTTTGACGGTACTGTAATGTCATGATCGGTGCAGTTTTGCACAAGAAAAGGCACCTTAAACGAAGTCCTGGCTGGGCAAGTGAGAACATAATTACAGAACAGAAGCCCACTTGGTAAATTGGAATGAGAAAAGGGCTCGACAAGAATAGGCGTACCTAAAGGTAAAGAAACATTTCTGGCATATCCAGTCAATACCATCTTCTGACCAGCAGAAACTGTGCGGGCCTCTTTGCCTTGGAGCTTCACAGTTGCAACCCTCCCGTTCCTCAGCTCCATTTTATGCCGGTTGCTCAATTCTCTTACAAGAGCTGCATATACATGGCTTTGGGGACTTCCATGCTGACCCTCAAGACCTTCCGTACAAACTTTGTACAATGCATCCAGAGTATTTGTACCAACTAAGGCTGGAATTTCACTGTTTGCTTTGCAGTCTGGAACCACCAGAGCTAATGTATGGACTTCTGCTGTTCTTCCAGCAATTTCTTTTGGGAACTCAATACTGAGCTGAAGATACCCCAAATAGGGTACAACTTGCCCTCCAGCACCTTCGATTTCAAGTAAGTCATCAAGGGATAAGATTGAATGTGACTGCAAGTATGAATTGTAGAAGGATTCTGACACAGTAGTCACTTGTGAACCAGAATCGAGAAGACATTCACAGGGGGTCCCGTCAATAACAAGTAAAGCAGTATGCCGGGGCCCCACCAATCCATTTGGGGGAACTTTTGGGGAAGACTGAATTGGTGTACGAGTTTCACATTTGACTTCGCAAGATCTTTGATTCAAATTGGGACTGTGGATCAACTGATCATCTTGAGCCTCAATATGTCCCTCTATCAAGGTGCTTTCTAGTTTAAATGTGGACCATACTTCAGTTTCCACTCATTTTTGACCCTTGAATGGATGAAGCTGCTGAAGTATCATTCTTAATCACATGTTCAACTACAATTCTTTGTATTTCAGATGGGTTCAACACATCAGAGGAGTTGCAAGTAACAGGCTTTTGTACATGTGTAGATTTTGACACTTTAGGTCAAACAACTGTTGCAGTGGGGGTTCCTTGCACTGAACCAGGGTTCTGGTCTAATCTCTTTGTCTTTCCCTTAAGGAGAGGGGTGTGACTACCGTCGGTGTCAGAGCTATCCGAGCCTGTATCCGAACTTGATTTGTCAAGTGGAACAAAGTCTGCTTGATTCACAGTCTGGTCAGTTTTCTTTGTCAAGACATTTACACTGTCAACTAGCCATGTTACTGTAGCATCAACCACATTTGGTACATAGCAAGGGAAATCTGGCTTCAGAATACTTATAGGCTGATCAGAATCAAACTCAACAATTGCTTTGGTTTGACCGGCTCTATCCGGTTTACCCACCCATACAACCTTAGTTGCCTTTCCATAAGTAGCAAAGGATGCCACTAAATCATCATTAGGATTAGCTCCAGAAAGGTTTAACACACAAAGGGACTTCTGTACATCTACACCAAATGCCCTTTCAATATCCATATATTTTTTAAAAGAGACACATTGAATATGAAACAAAATACAATTACTTTGTTGGTCTTAAAGAATTTCAAAACGCTTGAATTTGAGCTTTAAATGTCAATTAATAACAATCAAAATTGAAGCTGTCAATAAAAATCCTCCTGGCGTTCAGAAAGTCTTTTCCTTCTGTTGTTGTTTGTCCCTTTTTTCTATATATATAGTCAGGTCAAGTCCTTCCAGGAAGGAAAAAAAATGAGGTAGGAAAAAATAGTAGTCACGTGACAGAAATTTTTGCTGAAACTTGCTCCAGAGAAAGATGTGTTGCGACATCAACTAGACACTGTTGGCTCGCCGTTCACTCGTCCACGGTCAAAGAATTACACATCAACAGGAACAAGGGGGAAAAAAAACAACCGGAGTTCCTCGAAATAAAAGTACAAAAATATATTTCTTTCCCCGGATTCCACTGGAAAAGAACTTAAAACTCTTTCCTCACTCTATTATTCTCATTTTTTATATAAGAATCAAACTCAACAATTGCTTTGGTTTGACCGGCTCTATCCGGTTTACCCACCCATACAACCTTAGTTGCCTTTCCATAAGTAGCAAAGGATGCCACTAAATCATCATTAGGATTAGCTCCAGAAAGGTTTAACACACAAAGGGACTTCTGTACATCTACACCAAATGCCCTTTCAATATCCATATTTTTTTTTTTTTTAGAGACACAATGAATATGAAACAAAATACAATGACTTTGTTGGTCTTAAAGAATTTCAAAACACTTGAATTTGAGCTTTAAATGTCAATTAATAACAATCAAAATTGAAGCTGTCAATAAAAATCCTCCTGGCTGCTGGCTCGCCACCTTCGGGATGTAACCCGTTGTATCACTCTAGTATGAGGTCCTAAATGAACTGATCAGGATGAATGGGCACAGTAGTGTGACAGTATAGTTAACGTCTAAGTTCGTAAGGAGGATTTGAGACAGCAATTTCACTACAACTTGTGAAAGAAGAAAATGATTTGCATTGGTACCATCAATTGAAAATAGTTCAAAGTTTGCAAACATAGTCAACAGAACTAAGAGGAAATGCAATCAGGCCTTTTTGGTGTGACCAATAAAAGAAATGTTTCCCCAAACACTGTTCAGAAAGTCTTTTCCTTGTGTTGTTGTTTGTCCCTTTTTTCTATATATATAGTCAGGTCAAGTCCTTCCAGGAAGGAAAAAAAATGAGGTAGGAAAAAATAGTAGTCACGTGACAGAAATTTTTTTACTACCCGGGTAGTTTTAAACTCAGTTTCACTCAAGGTATCCGAAGTGTATGGTGTGTTGTATTCTCTTATCTGTATCCAGGGATTGATGACAGAATAAGGATGCTGAAACTTGCTCCAGAGAAAGATGTGTTGCGACATCAACTAGACACTGTTGGCTCGCCGTTCACTCGTCCACGGTCAAAGAATTACACATCAACAGGAACAAGGGGGAAAAAAAACAACCGGAGTTCCTCGAAATAAAAGTACAAAAATATATTTCTTTCCCCGGATTCCACTGGAAAAGAACTTAAAACTCTTTCCTCACTCTATTATTCTCATTTTTTATATATATATATTTGCACTCTGAATCAACAGTCTTCTAACTCCGCTCTCACTCTCATCCGTAAAATAGCTCCTTTCTCAATTATATCGCTCATCACAGAGAAACGCCCTCTAGTGGAGAACATCAGTCACTATATATATATATATATTTGTTTTTTTTTCAAATTAAAAGTCCTATTAACCACCCTAATTTCAACGGGGTTACACTAACATTACAGAAAGAAATATTAGCCCAGGAAGTGGTAGGACTGTGCTAGCTTTGGGGATGTTGAAGAAAGTGATCTCTGTGATTTTCTCTGATTTCTCTGAAGTTGTATTTTATTTTATTTAAAAAAAAAAATTTAAACGAAACTTACCCGCATTCAAGTGTTGATTAAAAAAGAATACATGAATACATGTTCAAATATTCATACAACAAAGTATTCTGGAGGCCATGAAAGTTTTGTGAAAATGACAAAAAATGTTGGCAGTGGCTGCCACAAACACACAATTGCAGGGAAAGAGAAATCATTTTAAAACACATTTCACTGTCAGAAAAAGTGACAATCTTACAATTAGGGTGCATTATAGTATGTTAGTAGTTATATGTATCCTTATGGTAATAATATTCACTCTTATGGTACTACTATAAACCCAAAGTACAAAGGTTGTACAAAGGTACAAGCATTTTTTTTCTGAGAGTGTTTGTCTTGTGGCTATACTATTGAAACTGTGAGTATTTTAATGTGTACTGATTGTTCTCATTCAGCTCCTTTTTCAGTGCTTCATTGCAGGCCATTTTTGACCGTTTTTTTTTTTTAAGCCTAAATATTTTTTTTGTGGAAATCATCATTAAGCTACAAGTGCTGTCAACTGAGCCTAACCTCCTTTAATGTTTCTTTTGCTATTTTTATCACAAAATTGTATGCAAAATTTTTCACGTTTAAAAAGAAACAATAAATCTGACACTTAACATTTCAAGGCCAAGCAACATTTCTGTGAACCTTTCTACAGGATGATGTATAATAGCTGTCTCTCTTGACACATCTCAATGTTTATACACAGTCTTTCCACCGGTGATTCACATCCAAGAAAAGAGCATCTGTTTGTCACAAACAATATGAATGGATTGACGGGGAACACACACAGCTGTGCTTTTGAGAGACCTCCAACTTGATAAGTGTTGATAGACCTTCTATACAGTGATTGATTAAAGCAGAGGCAGATGAGAGGAGCTGGGAAAAGGAGACGAAAGTCATCTTACCTGACAGCATCAAACGCACAGCGGTTCAAAAGCTAAAGTAATCACATTTTGATTACAGAGATGGTTGCAAATGTTTCTCTGCCTTCTTTCAGATAGGCCTACTTGTCCTAAAGGCTGGAATACACTACACAACTTTTACATAGATTTTTTTGCAGTCTGGAAGTGTTGCTGAAAGTCAGAGCCATTCTCCAGATTTTGGCCAGTAGGAGTTGGCAGATTTCATAATGTATGATAGGCACAGACTACAATATTTTAGCTTCAGACTTTGATTCCATCCAGTCGGAGGATATCAAACATGTTTGATATTTTGAGTCAATTTTAGAAGACATATTGTTTTAATTTGTCGTGCATCCCTGTGTGAGTTTGTTGTTTTTAGAATGACTTGAAAGTCTGTTAGTGTGTGATTCTCATTCATTTAGAGGGTGAAGCCCAGTTTTTCTCTGTAACCATTTACAAAGTTGGTAAGTGTATGATGCCTTCAGTTTAAAAAAAAAAAGTCCTGTAGTGTATTCTTGCCTTAAAGCTAGCTAGTAAACAGCCGGACATTCTTTATGTTTATCTCAGGTTGGTGTTGGTGTTCATTCAGTATGTGTGTTTTGCCCGTTACAGTCCTGTCTTTATTGGGTGTTTAATCCTTTAAGTGTTTTATCGGGTGTGCAGTAGAAGTCTTCACGGGTCCACTTGGATCCGAAAACCCGAGGTCCGACTCGAGACCCGAGCGGGTTCGGGTCCAAAACTTCGACGAGTACCTCGGACACGGGTCGGGTTCGGTATTAGCAGCCTCGGGTCTCGGGTAATTTAAAATAAACATGCTTTTTCCAAATGGACCTGATTAGACCCGAATTCTTTTAAACTATCCCGAATGCGTTACTTTCACTTTCGCGTTAAGTGAGGAACACACATAGAAAAGGAGCATAGGCTACATTTGTAACTTCGCACACAGAAATCATCTTATAGATATGAGATCCATCAGGAAAATCCACTCGCTTCATTATGCTGCCTGTTCATATAGGGCTTTTCTTTTTTGTGTGCAGAAGCCTTTCACTGGAGATCAGGTTGCAGACAGCACTACCGAATCCATTAATTATTAAGCTATCGATTTATTTTTTTATCGAACTGTCACGTTTATTTTTCAAATCCACTGGTCACAATTGAAAGCCGAGCTCAGAAATAACTTGTATCCATCAGGCAGGCACTAATAGCCTATAAAGTAGCCTAATAATAAATTGAATAAATGTTAAATAAATTAAAGTAATGGAGAAGCGGCCAAATCAGTCAGCAGGACACCAGGATTTTTCCTGGTTGACTGCGGGCCTGCAGGCTGTACACACCTCAATGCCGTTTAAGTTCGGGTCCAGTCGGGTCCGAAATTAAATGCTGTCGGGTCGGTCTCGGGTCTAATTTCATCGGGTCTGTCTCGGGTCGGGTTTTTCTTTAAAAAAAATAATTGATGCACGTCGGGTACGGGTAAGAAGTGATTCGGGTCGGGTACAGATTTTAGGACCCGAGAAGACCTCTAGTGTGCAGTCCCTAGTGTCAAGATGTCACTTTGGTATTTCATAGTGCTGCATACTATCTGTCTGCTGGAAAATCGTCTTGTACATGTGCTTAGTTCTTCCAATATGGCAAAAGAACACGGCTGGCATTGGTTTTGAATTGCTACTTCAATATATAAAAATTTCAGATGTTGAGTCCGCCTCCATCTGGCAAAGAAATAAATGTCTTCACCGTAAGACATGAAGGCACAAATTATATGAAAGTGGCCCATAAATATGCTGTTAAATGGAAATAATCAGCAATTAGTCACACTGATGTCTGTCATCTTTTGGCCTAACTGCAACATCATTGGAAACTACCCAGTGTCTGTTCAATGATCTAAGCAGAGCTCTGCTGGGCTGATGTGATGTTTTTATGGACACACCGTTTCCAGACAGTAAAAGTCAACAGTACAGCGGTTAATGGTTGGAATTGTTAGGGTGCAGATGGTGATTTGGAATCCGCTCTTGCCAGTCTTAGGGCTTCAACAACTGAGAGCATGGCAGTCTCGGTTGAATGTCCACTTCTGAAACCAGACTGGCTGCTGTCGAGGGGGTTGTTCTGTGTCAGAAAGGCAGAGACTTGGTTGAACAGCTCATTCAAGTGTTTTTGCAATGAAAGAAAGAAGGGAAACCGGTCTGTAGTTCTCTAAAAGAGTTGGGTTAAGGGTGGGTTTCTTAATTAGAGGGGTTATACGAGCCTGTCTAAATGCTGAGGGAAAAACACCAGTGTGAAGGAATGTGTTAATGATGTGAGTGAGTGCAGGTACAACTGCAGAAGAAATGGCTTGAAGGAGATGAGATGGAATAGGATCAAGCGGACAAGTAGTAGGATGATTAGAAAGGATGAGTTTGGAGACTTCAGAGAGTGAAGAGAGTGTAGAGAAGGATGTGAACGAGTGTATGTTTGATGATGTGCTTGACAGATTGTTTTGTGGAAAATTGTGCACTGATGGTTTTAATTTTATTAATTATGAATGTGGCAAATTCGTCAGCTGTTAGAGTTGATGAAGGAGGGGGAGGAGGAGGACAAAGGAGGGAGGAAAATGTTTTAAAGAGCATGCAAGAGTTAGACGAATTGTCAATATCCATAAATAAATAATAAATTAATATGTCAAAATAGTATTCTATTCTATTTTGTGTGTGTTTAGTTTACATTTCCAATCCAAGTTTGATATTTTCACCCCCTAATTGGAATTGTTAATTTATTAAGAAAAACTACTTAGATTAAATTCCAAATGAAATCAGTGGGTATAATTTTTAGTGAGGCTACTTTTTTAGAAGCTATACTCTTTTATTAATGGTAGCTTGACTGTAATTTAAATGATGAGCCACTTCAAAAATAGCTTTCCCAGTACTGTAGTGTTTGATAAGGAACATTTTTCTATTTTTGCTAACTGGTAAAGGACACAACAGATCATGTTTAGGCAGGTTATGCTTGTACAGACCTATGGTCACAATTACGATGGCTATTCTAGAGGGAAGAGATCTTTCTGAAAATGGCACTTACATGTGGGTCATCAGCCATCATGGAAAGCTTTAGTAAAACAATATTATGCATATATAAACAGGGTAAAAGTAGATCCAACACTTTAATTTTGAAACTTGATGGAATATTTTCCTTTTTGTGTGTGTGCTTTTAATCATTATGTACAACAAATGTCTTGGACTTGTTTCAGTGTGAATATCCTGCCCAATTGTAGACAACAGCCCTCTTCAGTGAACTGTGAAACTGCCATAAATAATATTCTATCCATAGTCTTGTGTTGATTCTCTTTATATTTCCAATCCTTGTGTAATCCTATGAGTTTTTAATGCATGTGGTCTTGCTGCTTTTTTCTGACTTTGTCAAAAACCTTGTATCAATTTATATGGAAAATTCAGTTATACCTGGAATCTCTGCTATAATATCTGTTATCAGGTAGCTTGGGAATGAATGACCCACTATGATGCAAAAACAAAAATCTAAAACGATCTAAATCTGAGTTTTTATTACTGTATTCCCTTTTTATAGAATGTTACTATTTCACAGATTGCATGTATATACATGACTATAAACTGCCGTTTAAACATTTATTTAAAAATAAATGAATGCTTTCATTCATCAATGATAGATTATATTACAGTAAATAAGCAGGATCATTTTGGAAGAATGGAGGAGGCAGAATAAGGTTGTGCAAAAAGAAAAGCCCCTTCATGTGATGTACCACCAACAAATAGAATGGGGTTTCGGAAATCCTAGGCTTGTTTAGAAATTGCAGGACTGAGGGAAACATAGAGGCCCTAATCATGACAGGACAAGAACAAACACTCAGCACCAGATCACTAGATACAGGGGTTTACAACATCAAAAAAGACCTGAGGTGCTGACTACAAAGAAGCCCCTGAGGCAACCTACAACATGAGATGTCGACAGGAACAGCACAACAACCAAACAGGACAACCAAATCTATAGGTCTCTATGAACAAACATATAAGCTGAGGTGGAAACTCCCAAGATGAGATGTCTTCTCCTCCCCCAGTCAGTCAGATCTATCTATCTATCTGTCTGTCCGTCCGTCCGTCCGTCCGTCCGTCCGTCCGTCCGTCCGTCCGTCTTACACAGATAAAGAGCAGAAAACACCAGTGGGTGATATGTATAGCACTCCAAATGTACGGTAGGAATTGTCAGAAGAAAATGAAGTGGAAGTAGGAGAATGAGAAGCTAGAAAAATGCCCAGAACTGAGAACTAGGTTTTACAATTGTCTTGGGGCACTTTGCTGTGCCACCAAAACAAGAAGAACAGTTTAATCAAATCCAAGAAAAAAACTTGCATATGTATATATGCATATATGCCTTTTGCTGCAGCAAATCCTGAAGCTTTGAAGCCTTTACAGTTTTTCTCAGTCGCTTTGGTGCATTTCTCAGATCAGAAA